>NW_027109550.1:474729-475733 GCF_000696795.3 Halyomorpha halys
AAAAGAAGATGGCCTCGAGATCTTCTTCTCTAGAAATGTTATTGGAGTTCTATCAGTAGGTAGATTCTCCACATGTTTTTATCATGTTACTATGTCACCTACAGCAAATTTACTTGTCTTATATATGTGTATACAGTTGTAAATATCAATGAATAAATTATTAAAAAAAAAAGTGCTACCAACAGGTGGCTTCTCTACATGCTGTTTCATACCATTATGATCTTACTTCAAATTTACTTGTTGTATTTTATAAGCAGTTGTAAATGTGAATAAATAATAAGAAAATAAATTAAAAATCTACGTTGTGTTATATACATATAATTTAATATAAAAAATTGAATCAATGCACAAAGATTTTCTTTGGGCTCAAATCCTCTATTTAGGACCTATACAACACAAATATCACAAAAGACACATGGAAGTTAAAGAACTATATAGACCTTCAAATTAAGAATAAAAATCGGACAAAACCATGAATAGGATCCAACTCCAGGATACAGTATTACAGTGCTGTCCTCCAGATACAGCATTAAGGGTTAAAAATCTGAACCTCTTTGAAAAATAAATAAGATTTCAATTAATGTATTAAAAAAAAATTAGGAAGTGCTCTCAGTGTGGATAAATTGATCAAAAAATCCATACCGAGCATAGCTATTCAATGTTCTAATATTGTTGGTGTCAAAGCAAATCTTTTTTTTTTTTTTTTTTTTTATTTTTAAAAATTAAAAAAAAATATTTTAAAAAAAAAAAAAAAAAAAAAAAATGTCTCCTTCCTATTTAACCTACGTTTTCAAAAACGGTGGAAGAAAATTAAATTGAAACAAAGTCAAAAGCTTATACTTTTCATCAACCAGTGTGAGAGGTTTACTTGCTTATGGTTCTATAAATGTCAACATTTAATAATATAAAATTCAAAATTAATAGCACATCACCACCCTCGAAGAATGGTGCCAAAACTGGAGGATTAAAATAAATCCCACCAAATCACATTTACCCTTCGTCGT
>NW_027109550.1:476703-495678 GCF_000696795.3 Halyomorpha halys
AGCGAAATAGGACGGTAGGAAGATGGATAAAGCAAATCTAGAGCAGTAAAATTCCAGTTCCAGTCTTCTGAACCAACGAAAGCTAAACTTTAACCAGCTACTCATTAATAAATTCGTATTACAAAATTTTTTTTTTTTATATTTATATATTTATATTATACTTAGGTATATAAAAATCATAAAAAAAAAATTATTTGTCCTAAGTGACATAAGCAAATAAATAAAAATCAAGGAACACCAGCACGTCCGGAGAATAAACCGTATGAAGTTAAGAACTAAATCCTAAAGCCTTGAGTTATAGCTTTGCTTAACTATGAGTTTAAACTGCGGACTTTGTGATCGGACGTGAGGTGCACTTTTCTGCAAGGCGATCTTTTTTAGTCTTTAAAGTGCACTTAAACAGACGATTGATCGCTGCATAATGAGGATAATGTCTCTCATATGGGTAGCAGCATCGAATCCTTCACTGAAGTTCATGCATTTGTATATATTGATGTAATTTTCTTCACTGTTAATGTGTATATATTTTTTTGAAGATCTTGTAGCTCAATGAGTAATAAACAAATATATCTTAAAAACGAATATTGATTTTATTTTTCTCAGTCATACCCTACAGTGACAATAATAAAACAGTTTTTGTTTTAAAACGATTTTATAATCTAATTATGACTAATTAGCTTCCTACTACAACTAACTCGCACAAATTTTGAAATAATGGTAAGGGAGATGAAATGGATATACGTTCCAGTAGGTCACTTTGTTATTCCAGACCCTAACTCATCTTACCATATTATTCAATTTATATTATAAGTTGTCTTATGTGTTTGTAGTGTTCTATTATTTAGATGTTTAATCATTTAAATCGTGTATTATCTGTAACCTACCTTTTGTCAACAGTAACATATAATATGAGTGTTATATTGCTTATTATGATTTTGAAAGTGTTAAAAATGTTTCTATATAAGGTCGACAAGAGATATAAAATCTTTTAATGTTCTCTTATTTAATAGAATTATCTTTCTAGATACCGACATGTTTATAAGATTAGATAAAATTAACATAATTAATATTAAATATGCTCTGCTCTACCCCTCACACGTGGGGGATAGAGTGGGCTCAGGGATCCTCAGGTCGATTGTGTAAATATTCTATATAAGAGTGTAAATGTGACTAGAGATTTTATTATTTTATCATTATGTTATTTTTTTTTCATACACATAGTTTCATTATGTTCATCTAATTTATCCTTTTGTTTGTATATATTTTAAGAGGTGTTTTTTTTTCATTTATTTATTTATTTTTATTCTTATTTTATTTTATTTTAGTATGAATGTGATCATTCATCACTATTACCTATTGGCCACAACTATGTGGCAGATTGTTTGTAAAAAAAATATATTAAATATATAAGTGAAAAAAAGGAATAAATAGAATACCTGCTAGACAGAACAGTTAGGTGCAAAGAGTATTCTGCACACTTTATTGTTAAATAAGTTATTAGGAAAATCTTTTTTTTTTAAAAAACAATCAAATGACGTATGTTGAAAAAGCGTGTTTTTTCACTATAGTGTCTGACTATGAGGAGACACACGTTCTTCCAAACTTATGGAAGAAAATACTGCGGGAGGACTCAATACAGTAGTGGAATGGACGGTGGGTAGCAAGTCAGAAGGGCGCTACTTTGAGAAAATTCTTCCCTACCGTCCTATCTAGACTGAAGGCTAAATGAGTCATCCCAGACTATTGGGTCTCACAGATCCTAACAGGACACGGGGGGTTTCAGGGAAAACTGCAGAGCTTTGGGAAGAACATCGACCCTCGGTGCCCCACATGCGGGACTCCTGAAACAGCAGAACACGTAATAGTACATTGCTCCGCCATGGAAGGACACCGAGCCAGGCTGTCGAGAAAGTCCGGGATTTACGCCCTCGCCAAGTCGGACTTTCCCTGTTTGATGGGAGAAGAGAATTATCCCTTCTTCAGGGAGTTCATTTACGGGTGGAAGGGGGTGGTGGGCCCCACTCATTTCACGATGGGAAGGGCTTGACCACCCAACATCGGCGAGCCATCAGAAGGAGGAAGCTGACCCAGACTGAGACCAGGAGGGTTGGACCAGCCTGGTAACTGCAGGAGGGACCCAGACGGATGCAGTGGACAAGGTACAGCTCCATCAGTAACGCGCTAAACCTAGTACTGAGCTGCATCACAGTAAAAAATTTAATAATTGATTAATTAATAAAAGAATAAAAAAATTAGAGCAGTGACATGCGCAAACCCCAGCGCAATACTCCACTGCTCCCGCATCCCGTATGCCAGAGGGGAGAATAAAAAAAAAAAAAAAAAGACTATGAGTAAAATCTCGAAACATCATTCATTAGAATATAAGCCTCAATATTTTAATATACATGTTGCTATGTATGTGTAGTCAGGATGCCAGGATAATCGCTGAAGGCAATTATCCAAAAATAAGTTACTTAATTAATTTATATTGAGTCCTGCAAAACTATTATTATAATTGAATTATTTTCCAAAGGTTTTTTGTGTGTTTACCAGTTATCAATTTAATATCTTTATATTTATAAAACATTGTTATCATTAGTTATATAATATAATAAGGGGTAGTATTGGGTGATATGATAGTATATAAAATATATCAAGGAACGAAGTATTTATTTACATTTCATTGCAATTATATGATTAAAATAATTGTAATGATCCAGATAAATGGTTGCTATAAAATATTGTTAACATTTTAATTTGTTTCGTAATATATCTAAGTAGCTGCTAAATGGGGTTGTAAGGGACGTGGTCTGACGTGGTCTGAACCTGATAGGTTCTTCTTAGGGCTTTGTCTCGTCGAAATGCTTCTTGGCGTCTCTTCGGTCCTCTTACTTCTGTAACTATCTTGCCTCCGTGTTCCCACTTGTTCTTATTTCTCATTGGTTATAACTTACAACGCCCTTAGGTCCGGAGAGAGGAACCCACTGCCGATCACACAGTCAATCGGTCTTCATCTGCCTTAATGGCTAAACTCTGGTATGAGACTACTGTGGTATACAAACACAGGTGTCCCTGTGTGTGTTGATAGGTATCCTGGAGGATAGCTTTTTGTCTAGAGGTGGCTAAATAATTGAACGACCTTATCATATTGATGTTGTCGGAATGTTAAAACCTGAATATATAGCAATATATGTTAAACGTTTGCGAGTAGAAAAACTAAAAAAGAGAGAGAAATAACCAATTCGGTTGTAACTCAAAGAATACCTTTTATTGAGTCCAGTTCGTCAATATATTTGATATTTACAGATTTGAATCAACTGAAGTACTCGATCAGCTGAGATTGAAGTTATAGCTGAGTGTAACTCACCCCCATCAGTTTACGAACATTCCTTGTAAACTCAAAATATTACATAATTATGTACATATAAAATACAAATAAAGTACAACAATAGAAAGTAAGAATATATATACATTTAACCCACAGAAAAGAAAACCAAAAAAAAAAAATCTCTGGATGAAAGAAATACTTTATTCATTCATGCTGCCCAAATACATCGAGTTGCTACATTACACAGCATACTAATCAATCCGTGATCGGACATATATAAATTACATATTTTTACATGGTATTATAAAATAGAAAGAAAACCAATTTCAGTCTACACACTAAATATTCACCCGATTTTATGAAGAGTTGAAATGGCTTTACCCCTCCTTCCGTAGTAAATATTTCCTTGCTTCCTTTCTCTATCAAGTTATCCAATCCCACCGTGCATCGTACATCTCAGATTTCCTTCAATTTAAGTCCTCAGTGCATTCCCGCAATACCCGCTCACGACCTTCAGACTTATATGTAACTGCCCATCGAACCGCAGCCTTTTGTAAATCTTTCCTCATCCGATTCTCTTCCCTATGGAATTCTATTCCCTCCTTCATTCGCAGTTCTAATACCCTTCCAATCTTCAACTCCGTATCTTCGACTACCTTCTCTCCATCCAATTCCGGAAGAATAACAATTGAAAGTTTCAAAAAAGCTTTATATACTTTCTGTATTTTATGTCTAAGATTTTCGCTTATAATTGTAAATATGTACACTAGCAGAAATTATATCTTTTCAATTATTACTTTTTAGTTTTATTGTATTTGATTTTTTATCATTTTTTTTCTTTTTATTTACTATCAGCAGTCATCTATGTTTTATGATATGACAAGTGGTATTATTTTATTTGGTTGATCGTTATTTTATATATTATTTTAATTATGGTTGTTTATTTGTATGTTTTTAAATTCATTGTATTATTTTATTTTATGACATCTTGTAATTTCATCTCTATTTTGTAATTTACTCTAGGGCTCTAAAGCCTAATTTTGACGCCTGTAAATTATTCTAAAGGGATTAATCCCAGAATAAATAAAGATTATTATTATATTTATTATTAAATACAAATATTTCAATTTATTCCTTTTTCTTTCCCCTTCTTGTCCATTCCATTTCACAATTTTTATTTATTTTGATCGATAAATTCACTCTTCCATATTCTCCCTCTCAGATCCTTCCCAGTAACTTGCTAAACAAATTAACTATACAAAAAATAAAGTGAACAACACTATCTGTATAACAATTAAAACAAATAACAAACATTTTTTTTCAACTAAGTACTTCTGAAATAGATTTATTCTATTAGGATAGGGTTGAAATACACGATAAAAATGAGTGCCTCTTTCAATGCCTTATCAACAGATTTTGCTCCAGAAGTCTCCAATTAGAAACAAGCGCAAAAAGATAAAGCTCTCTTTGGGATCAAGTGTATCCATTCCCTTTCAACGATATTTGTATTTAAAATAAATAATTACGATTCTATTGACTCACAAATCATCTCAACGTTATGGTATAGTAAGAATAGAATATTATAAGAACGATGGTTTCGCTTTAAATCTTCCCCACTCCTCCCCCCCAAAAAAATAAATATATACATATATATCATCGAAGTCTGTGCAGTTATTTGATAGAAATATCGTTGATTTTTCCTCCTGGCGAACCAATAAGCGACTTTGTTAAATGATGGGGATTTGAAATTAAAACTAACGTTGTGGAGTATATATGTATATAATTCAATATTAAAAAATTGACTTAAAGTACAAGCATATTTTTTTTTGGGCTCATGTCCTCCATTGAGGACCTATACAACCCCTTAGTAGGAATGTGAGAATTGTTTCTTGGATTTTTTATTTTATTTATTTATTTTTTTTTTCAAAACCCCTACAAAATTTTAATGGGGTGTTTATAAACAATGTACTTTCTCCTTTTACTGTAGAACATCTACATTCTAAGGAGTATTTTGGAGTATATTATTTTTGTTGTCAGAATTGTATTGAAGTGTATAATGTGTTGGGGTACACATTATTTCTGAATTTCTTGGAACCACTGTGAAATAAATATTAATCGACTCTGGTGGGAATCGAATCCACAACCTAGTGCATGTAATTAAAAGGTTCGCCCCAAGATAAATCATGAAACTTGGCATAAGCACTCTCCGTTTCTTATACTTTTTTTTTTATTTTGTAAAATAATTTCGAACACTTTTTTATTTGCTGTTATTTACCATCGTGAAAAAACAATTAGTTTAAATATAAAAAAAATTTTTAATGATTTGAAAGTAATTGTTTTTTGCGACAATTCACGTAATTCAAACCAAATATAAATGATAAAATCCTTTCCATCCAACACAGCATATGGTGCCTTTTCAGCCGCCGGACGCAGGCAACAACTGCGTCATATTGGAGCTGACATGTTGAAGCCGCAGACCGCATCGTTACACACACAACGACACAATGATCGAGGAGCTGCGAGGGACCAATTGGTGCATTGCAAAATAGAAGCGAGCCATCCTTCCATGGAGAGGCTAGAGCACTGCCGATTAGTGGATTCTACTTGCCTACAAATTGGAGTGACTTGGCGCCAATTAGTAAATCCATTCTGCTAGCCGCGCTGGATAATAGAGCGAGCCACGGTGTGGTCAGTACTCGTAGCGTCCATGGGAGGTCAATAAAAGTCTGTCTCAATACAACAGTGATATTATCATTTTATTAATCATATCCAAATTGTATATATATAAATTTGTGAGGTGTACTTTAATTTAGGTTTAACAAGGTAGTTGCATGGAACGTATTTAGTTTTCGCCTGATTTTGAATATAAAATAATAAAAAAAGATTAATCTGTACTACAACTTACTTTATAAGAAAGTACCGTTACTAGACTAAAGATTGTGCAAGGAGGTGATTTGGTCAAAATCATGCTTGAACGAATTTTTACCTAATTAAGAGTGCCTAATTTATGAGGCTGGGTTGACCCCAGGGGGCTCCCGTACAATAAAAGGCAATCCACAGCGAAGGTAATGTTTGCCTGGTTATCTACAGGTGACCAACCTATTCTAATCATAGTGGGGGGTCAGGTTTTTCATTTTGTAGGGACACCACTTAATGGAAAAAGTCAACGCCATATGCTGGATTCGAACCGGTACTGCCCGCAGATTTCAGACGGATAGACCTGGGCCAATCATCTGAGCTGAAGGTTACAATAACCGAACAAATAATTATTTGTCATAACCGGATTCGAACCAGGAGTTAACTCCTTAGGTTTAGTACAGTGTCTTACTGAGCCACCTCACCCCCTATTTATTATTATAAAAATTAGAACAAAACTAAATAAGTAACATAAAACTACCTACTTACCTTATTAACCCAAAATGAAATACATCTTGCAAACCTAGGGTTGATAAGTATGGAAATTTAAAGAATTATGTATTTTTATTATTTAATGTTTTTAATTTACCTTCATTCACTTCATCTATGAATTTGACAAGAAAAGTCTAAGTAGTAAAAACTGGTGAATTAATAGGGATTTTATAATCGGATGATGTGAAGATCATATCTTTATTAGCAATTTCTGAGGTTAAGTTACTGAAACGTAAAAATTAAAAAACGGTTTTCTTACTTAGAAAATATTCACAAAAAACATGCAAATATGAGTTTCAAAAGACTTCCTAGTAGTTAAACAAAAATATTTAAATGTGTTTTATTCCACAACTTAACAACTTTAAATTACAGTAATGACTAAAATGACTTTATTCTTATAGACTACAAACACAAAATATAGTTTAGTGATCACAGATATCTCTCTGACTTAGGTTGCCAGAGCTAGAAAATATGTGTATACATTGAAGGAAGAGCATGAAAAAATGGGAAGGAGGTTTGATCTATTCGATAATTTAGGGAATCAGGCAGAGCTTACAGATCTTATGAAATTAGAAATATATATCTGGGAGGTGGGAAAAAGTGTTTATTGAAGGGAGGGTTCATCTTTCCTCACGGCTTTTCAAGAAATGACCATACGTCACAGTTTGGCCAAGTCTGTTTACAAGCCATGAAGTATAAATATTAGGGAAGCCTTCGTAACCAAAAAGGTTTTTATAGGGTTCCTGTTTCCACATAAATGAGATATCCTTAGAAAAAAGTTGAGCATCAGCAACTATATATCAAAAGGACAAACGTCGACTGGTCAGCTTAAGAAGGGGCGAGTTGCCTATAATTGATTAAATTAAAATGCTCGTCTTTTATCTCACATAAAAAGGTCCAAGCGTTCATACAAAAGAAAGGGGACCTAAACAAGGAACAGGACATACTCGTATATTATTAAATGAAACGAGGGAGACGTGATCTCTGATACGAGATCGTTCTAAAGGCAGTCTGAGAAAATAAAATATTCTAAAGGCTGTTCTGCAAGTGTGATTAATAGGACGTGACATAGCTGTTTTTATCCGGCATCAAATTAAATACATTTATATTTTATATTCACAGATGTTAGAAGAGAACCAATAATCACGGATGCAATTAGACACATATTGTCGTTTTGATTTTACAGTTTATGTTTAGGCAAATCCCTCTTCAGCATGAGCACGATGAAATAATATAACCAGAAATATTATCAAGCATGAAATTCGTGCCCGTTAAATGATTTGTTATGAGTTGACATTTGTGTTAGTCAACTTAGTCTGTATTCTCCTTTTTACTAGATTCTACCAAATTTTTCGAAAATCCATCCACCCTTAAAAATTAAAACTCACATCAATTATTTTTCGTCAAGCTTATAATGAACATATTCTGTTATGAAACTCAACAATTTCAATGAAATTATCACCTCTAAAATGTTGCCGTGAGTTAAATTAAATTTCTTTTGAGTGCTACCAACGGATAGTTTCTCTACACGCTTGTATCACTCCATTATAAACTTACAGCAAATTTACTAAATTTTTTATTATGTATAGTTGTAAATCTTAGTAAACATATTTTTAAAGAAAAAAATTAAATTTCTAAGTTTTTTATTTTATTATATTAAATATTTTTATGATTTATGTAAAATTAAGTCCATTTTACGTAAATATTACTTTATGGCTTTTTTTTTTCTCCTAAAAATTTCATCTCAAACCGTCAGATATAAACATCTAACCCAGTCTCAGCCAGAGAATATTCCCTTCAGTAATGTAAACTTGTTTCGCACCTGATGGTTTGGCTACTCCCATCGCTCCACAGTGGACTGAACACGTTCTTGGACATTCACTTCGATGCTGGTTTCATTCTCACGTCAACTCAAAACATTATCGAACATAACCATCTAAGATTTTCATCAAATATCAGACCAATGTTGTGTAGGTATGGATTTAAAAGAATGTGAAATTTTATTGATTTATGACAACTCATTTTTTAATTCCAGAGCTGTTAATTCCTCATAAATATGCTAAAAAACGAAGAACAAAAGTTATGAAATTGCTGCGGAAGCATCCTTAATTGAACAAGAGATGTAGAGTGGTTGTCATTTTACAATATATCCCAGGTCCTTTCATATGATTACCAAAACTATATAGGTTAAGATAAGTTAACATTTCTCAAAACTTAATATAAAATTATTATTTTAATTTTCTCAAAAAATACATTTATTGTTTAATAAACGATCTCGCGGCGAGAGGGACGCGCTGGGATCTTATGAGCTCTGCTCTAACCTTTACGCGTAGGGGTAGAGTGGGCTCAGGGATCCTCAGGTCGATTGTGTAAATATTCTATATAACAATGTAAATGTGACTAGAGTTTATTTTATTTTTATTATTATTTTATTTTATTTATTTATTTTTTCATGAATATTTTTTGAAATATTTTGATTATGTTCATCTTCTTTATTTTCCTGTTTGTATATATTTTAATAGAGATTTTATTTTTTATTTATGTAATTATTTTTTCATTTATTTATTTGTTTTTCATTCTTATTTTATTGTATTTTAATATGAATGTGATCATTTATCACTATTACTTTTGCCCACAACAGTGTGGCAGATTGTAATATCTACCAATAAAAATACAAAAAGTGCGACATTGCACTAGCACACTTATATATAATGAAAATCGGTTTTACCCGAAAAACAGAAATACCCGACAATTACCTGCTAAGGTGAAAAAATTCCCGTTAATACCCGCAAATCGGAAGCACTAGTTTTAACCAACTAACTGCTTAGTATAACAGATGTTTTACAAAAAGATAAAATAAAACATATAGTTCAAAAGTCAACTGGAAAAGTGATTTAAAAAAAAAAGAATTATAAATAAATGTTTCTTTGGGCTTTAACAGAAGTAATAATATTGGCGCTGCCTTTGTACACGGCGGCTACTCTGGTAGCAATCATAAAATTATTGAAAAAAAAAATGGACACTCCTAATGAAAACGAACTGATGACTTATTAGATAGAAAAGTTTAAGGACGTGTATTGATGACCTGTAAGGGTTGCTGGTGGAGGAAGAGAGAAGAGATTGGCGCTTTAGATAAAAAACCAAAAAAAAAAAATTAGGTTTGTAGAAGTTGTTAGGCTCGGTTAAGTTTGGTCAACGGTCAAGGCTCAAATTTAAGTCTTTAATTGCCTTCGCCAGCAATTTCTATTTGAAACCCGTAAACTCCTGGTTACTGCCTTAATGCCCTGCTATTTTGACTACTGTTATACCTTAAATGGGGGTGCTCCTGGGGATTTCAAGGCAAAACTTTTTTTTTTTAATTATTATTTAAAATATTTTTTATTTATTGATAGATATTACAATCTGCCACACAGTTGTGGGCAATAGGTAATAGTGATGAATGATCTCATACATACTAAGATAAAATAAAATAAATAAATGAATGAAAAAAATCTCTCTTAAAATATATACAAACAGAAGAATAAAAAAATGAGCATAATCAAACTATGTGTATGAACAAAAAGAATAAATAAAATAATATAATCTCTAGTCATATTTACTCTCCTATATACAATATTTACACAATCGACCTGAGGATCCCTGAGCCCACTCTATCCTCCACGTGTGAGGGGTAGAGCATAGCTCAAAATATATCCGGTAAAAACTACCGTTCAAATTGTTTAATCCCACCCTTAATTATGACTGAAAAACTACTAAATTAACAATAATCATACCAATAAACTTTGAAAGAGGAAATGAAATGAAGATATTTCTTGACTCATCCTAATTCTTTCATTCATATTTAATCCTTTCAGGATAGACATCAAGGACCCCTAGATCGGAATGTACATGAGAATTATATCCTCTCCCCACCGTGTACAAGGCAGATCCAATTGTAACCTTTAAGGAGCGGACCAACAACCTTTCAGGACATCTTATTTGTGAAGCCTAGCAATATCGCCGGGTAATGGAATCATCCTGTAACTGTTAACCTTTTTCAATAAAATATGAAAAGTGCCTTTATTTACATATTTATTTATTCCATATTATATTATACAAATACATAATATTGGCATAGTTATAAATAGCCTGCAATGGAAATTTTATATGACTAATTTTTATTTTTATGTCCTATTTTATCATGATCAACATATGATCTATTATCGTTTTTTGGGAGGGATTAATTTTAAAATTATTATTTAGAGTGATTAAGAAAAAAAATCTAAGGACCTGAATAACCCCATATTGTAAAAAAAAAAAAATAAAGCTATGTAAGAATCTTTTTTTTTTATTAATTTTATTGTAATACACAAATATACTTTCTACATTTTGGTTTAGTTTAGGCTTTAATAATTTTTTGCCATTTACAAACTTCTTTTCGCTACTTCTTTACCTCAGACATTTTATTAAAATTCATTAAATTCATAAATACAACACTATGGAAGTATTAGTTGTTATTTTATCTTGCGGCTCCCAATTTACAACATATTAATTAATACTACACCTGAAATTCATATATAAAAATCATTTTATAAAACTGTTTTTATTTATTTATTATTATTCAACTCTATTATTAAGAATTGTTTATGATTCAAAACACATTTCTTATACAAAAATAATATATTTCAACATTTATCATTCAAAATATCGAATCATTTTTTTGTCATTATTCATTCATCTAATTTGATTCTTCTATTTTATTTAAAAATGGAGAAGAGCTTCATTTGTTAAGTACACCTGCCAACTAAATCAACCATGTTTTTATCCTCGTGGATAGCAGCAAATAAACGTTAGAAAATTTCGACTTCTACCAGAATCCAAATAAAAAAGAACATTGAGACAATATGCCAAGATTAAAAAAAAATTTTTAAATAAATTTATAAAGAAAATTACAAAACAATATTTTATATTGTTAGCATTATAAGGTTAAATGAATAATAAATAACCAAATTTTGACGATGTTTCAAGAGTTTATTGTTCTCATATTCATGCCCTACATGGAAATATATATTTTTTAAAAGGTACTTTTAACTAATTATCGTTCAATAAAATGCAAATAATACAAATTATGATTGATCAATTATAAATATATTTAATTCAATAGACAAATTATTTACAATACATTATTTAATTAAAGTTATTTATAATATTTTTATTCGATATATTTAAGTGTTTAACAATTTACGAAAGCTCTATTTTAATAAACTGTTTTTTTTGTTTTTTTTTTCAAATTAGGTCTCAAATGTGAGTACAATACGATCTCGAAAAGTCTTGAAATTCTAGTTGTTTATTATATACAAGGCCTCAGGATTTTCAAAAGTATATATCATTAGCATTCGAGAAACATTTATGATTATGTGTATATATTGGATGATAATAATCAGAGACAGTTGTAGCGACTGATGTAGGAAGAACGGATAGTACAAGAGCCCAAGAGGAGAAAAAAAATCAATTATTTCACCCCAATTTTTAATTACTTTAAATAAAACTTTGTGTAATTACTAGTGAAATTGATGAGTGCCAAATATCGTTATGAGGTAATCCTAAATTGCGACAATTTTAAAAATGGCGGTTTTTTTCAAAAGGTTAAAAAAAATAATTATTCGGAGCTTCATATTGTTAAAAGTACCAGTAAAAATTCTACTTAAAATCCTTGATGCTCCGTATTACGTCACAAATAAACTCATTCACAAAGACCTTAGCATCCCATTCGTTGCAGATTTGACCCAAAACAGATATGCGTCTTTTTATTCCAAACTCCTTAACCATCCTAAACCATTAATTCTTAATCTTTCATCCTTAACAATCCCTGATAATCCTCCGAGGCGACTGAAAAGAAGATGGCCACAGGACCTTCTAGTTTAAATTAATGTTTGAAGTACCACCAATGGGTGGTTCCTTCCCAAGATTTTCAAGTGTATGAAACATACTACATATTTACCTATTGTATTATTTTGTACAGTTGTAAATTACAATAAATAAATAATTAAAAAAATACAAATATATATATTTTAATTTGGTTAACAAAAAAAAAAAATTATAAAACCATAAATACAAAAATTATTAAATATAGTCGAAAATCTGTTGGCATTGGTAGAATTTCAGAATGTTGTAGAGCCTTAAGCATTGGCTCGCTGAGAAGATAAACCAACAGCTTGTAATCCTCGTGTTGATCTTGCATCCACAAGCTTGCATCCTCTTCTTCAATCGATAGTGCTATCTTACCAATTGTATTTGATTTATGTTTATTACTTCTTGTTTTGGTATTAAGTTACATAGTGTCACAGAATACTGGCTTGAATTAAAAAATAGAAATAGAATAACGCATCTCAATCTGACATATATCGAAAGTTGTGGCAATGAGGTTAATTTAATTAACAGGCTCATGAAAACTCTACACTCGTGATATCCTTCTCACCTAATGGATATATTTAAGCATAGATTTACGTTGCTCCTTTGTTTAAGCTAATTGTTGTAAGAAAGGCAAATGATTATTTCTTTTTTTTTAATAATTTATTTATTGTTATTTACAACTGTAAAAAATATATACAACAAGTATATATTCTGTTAGTGATAAAATGACATGACTTGTGGAGAATCTACCAATTGATAGATCCCCAATTACACGCTGACGAGTTCAGTTAATTATTTGTATTAATTATTGTTGATACGTGTAAAAAATCAAAACTATTTTATTAAACTCTGAAAAAGAAATGATCAGATGAGATGGGCCTTTCGACAAGTAGCTAACAATAAGAAACAAAATAATTATAATAACAAGTTAATTATTTTATTACTTTTAATTAAAAATAATTATAGTTCTTTTTTTCCTCTGGATACTTAAGTTATTAATCAGTTCGTTTATGAAAGAAGTGATGTTTAATAAGTACTAAAGTAGAAATAATAAAACTTTTTAAAGTTTATTTATTGAGATTTACATAAAAAGACATCTAGTAAATGTGATGATAGATTACAGACATTTAGAGAAACTACCCACTGAAAGAACTCCAAAAACATTTCTAGAGGAGAAGATCTCGAAGCCATTTCATTTTCAGACGCTTAGGAGTATTATTAAATAATGAAAAAGCCAGGTTATAAACAAGTGGTTATGGATGGCTGGTAAGTTTATCATGGAAGGATTGGTATCTGGTTCTAGCCAAATATGCTGCATATGAAACATCGAGGTCCTGATGGATGACTTGTTTCTGACAAAGTAAGGAGCATTGTGGATTTTACGTAGGATTTTGGACTGTAAGGATTGGATCAGGATGAATTGGATGGTTTAGTGGAGCCCCAAACCTCAACTCCGTATGTCCAGGGCCCTGTTTCATAATGAAAGCTAATAGTATTAGTTCAAAATACAAGTATCGAAACAACGTGTTAATTACACTAATACTTATTTGTTTTCATAATAGGGAGGATTATTAGTGATATTACAGAATTTAAAAAGTACTAAAGTACAAGTTACTAGTGTACAAGCCAGTGTATTTGTATTAAGTTAAATCGACAAGACTAATAGTATTAGTTTGTACTTTATTATGAAACAGGTCCCAGATAGGCCTTATAATAGTCATGTAGATCGGTCTTTTGAAATGGATGGGAAGTTTAAACCGTTTGTCTACTAAATGTAATAGTTGGAATCGACGAGAATTTTATTATCTTTTCAGTCTTGTATGAACAAATGATTTTAAATAACTTATTTTCTCTTGTCCAGAGAAGTATCAATTGTGATTTAATTGAAGTACTTACTTTAATTCCATAAAATATTATTTTTATTAATATTTTTACTCACAATATTTTACATTAAAACGATTTGTATTTTTATTTTTCATATTGTTTTAATTAAAATAAATTTATGTTTTGATATTTTAATAATTTTGCTAGGTTTATATAATATTTCAAGCAAACTGGTGAGTATAATTTTCCTGGTAGAAGAGGGATTTCACAGTTGACCCGTGGTTACATATGCGCACAGGGTGATTACTAAAAACAATATTGTATGATAAAGTGTTTAAATTTGATTCTAGCTTAGCCATATTATCACGTAGTTTCTCTTTCCAGGGTATTATTAGATATCTGATCTTCTACAGAACACAAAATTATGGAATTCCCAGTCCTATCGGGTAATTTAGATAGTAAATTGGATTTTAAGACGAATTCATACCGGACACTTTTATTATCTGACGAATCCTGAAGTCAAAAATCTCCGTAAGCCTTAAACAACTTTTTACGATTTGCCTGTGAATAACATGAAAAATCAAACAAACCTAAAGAACTAAAACGTTTTAGAGTTATCAGATTTCCAGTAAGAATCCATAATTGTGATTCCTTATCAGTTTCCTGGACTGGCCGAAGAGACTATACTGACTATCATAATGTTGAGCATCAGTAAATAAATGCATCAATTATAATAACAGAACTTTGTGATGAAATGAATACTGAAATTTTTTTCTCCTTTGGGTATTTTATTTACACAAATCATGAGACACCATAAAAAATCATTTCGTTTTTTTATGATTTATCCCTTCAGGATGTGTCAGATCAAAAAATCGCCCGAATGAAAATCCCGACAATGAAATCTGATTTCGATTTTCTATCAGAATTCTTAAAAGTAATTTGACTTGACCCACTGGAAATTACAGAAGCGCAGATATAGAATGAACTTAATTAGAAAATTAGGAATACCCTTAAAATAAAACCAATTGAACAGATTAATGAAGATGAATATATGTATGTGTAAAGGCATACGACACTGGAAATAATCTGTAGAAAAAATTTAGATTATATTGAAAGCGTGCAAGTTTTTTTTCCAAACATAATTGACACCATTTTGTTCAATACTTTTGCGCGCTTGTAGAAGTAGTAAAATTATAAATTATTGATTTTTAGATGATATAATGTGTACTATATACGTATATAATTAATGATTGTATAAATAATGACTAAGTGAGTGGATGGGACAACTGTGAACTGGAGGGCCGAAGCCAGCGAAGCATGTCACTTATCTCCCCTTCCACCTGAGGACGGCTAAAGAATTCTCTAACCGTTCACTGCTCTCCCTCCAATGTCCATATTAATTCGATTGCGGGACAGTAAATAATTATTTCTGTGATAATCTATACTAATAAATTTAAACCTAATACTGATTTTTTTTAAGGATAGATGCCGGTTTTGAGAAAAAAATTTTTTTTTGCTCTATATAAGTCAAGCTTCGTCGCATGAAGAACTTTAAATAAAAGGGAAAGAGGGACTAAAATTGACTCAAACAATAACAGCCTAAAGACTACATTTCTTTTTCTTTCAAACCCTTCATTAAAATAGAATAAGTACTTCAAACATATATAATACATGAAATGAATTATATATACTTTACTGAGTATTGTTTTTACAGAGTTTTTTTTGTATAGGCGAGTAAGTATTAGGAGAGATAAAAGTTAATAATTTATATATGTATATATACGTATATACCTTGATTTAGACTCCATAAAATCACGCCATGATCCACAGGAACGCTGTGACTATATAGATGATAAAATATTTGCGAAATGTGCAACTTAATGTCGGTAATATAAATGTATTGGTTTATTTCATCATTTGACATACATTTTTCATAAATATTTAATTGTAAGGACTCCATGCGATTAATTTTAAATTTTATGTGAGATTACAATAACATATTCATATAAGATTATTTACTTTAGTAAGAATATGATTTCTATACTATAAATCATCATTAAATTATCACAATTTGATAATTAATAATTCACCAAATAATTTTTTTAGTTACAATGATATTCATCGGTAGTTTTGTTGGGTTTAAATTCATACAGTTACAATAAAAAATTAAAACTTTTAATGGGTAATTAAAAATTAAAACTGCTGTCTTCTGAAAACAAGGACTCAATGAAAAAGAAAAAAATTAACATTTATTCAAAGTAATCGGACTTTAAGTATAAATCTAAATGCGTTAGACCACATAGTTTAGAAAAAAATTAATTTATTTAAAAAAACTAAAAGGATATATAGTCTGTTATATATCTAATATGCAAATAAATTCTGGAATGTTCTAGGAGATATATGAGCAACATTAAACATTAAATTAAAGTGTTCAAAAGGTAACATGATAGAATTTTTCAAATCAAATATAGCTATAAAGCCTATAATATATATATATAAAATTTACTTTGGGGATGATACCTTCCATAAATACCTTTATGTAGAAAAGGCTTAAGGTAATTTCTTAGTTTTTCCCCGTTTTATAACTACAATAACGCTTATGAAGTATCTTTCGTAGTATTATTGTCAGAAATACTGTATTTAGTAGTTATAAAAAACATCTGTTTGATCTCAAAACTTTTTTATTATACAAACACTCCCAAGTTTCAGCCTTTCTGACCATTTTCAAGGATCTATCAATAAAAAAAAAAATTTTCTTTTATTATTAAATATATTACATTAATTATAAATTAAATTAAAAAATATTATGAAAAATTAAATTTCCTACCATATTGCACTATCACAGCCACATTTTGTTAATCAACATAATTGCAGGCCATTTTGCCTTTGTCAAATTATTTATCATTAGTCAATTTTCTTTAAAACTTCTTAAATTATGAAAACATTAAGCACTAATAAATTAATCTTTATTACAATGTCTAAAATACCCATTATTCCTACTGTTACAATTATTACATCTACTAATTTACAATCTCTATTTCAATTACTAACACTACATTGAGTAAGTTACCTTACTATCCCAAGTTTATTATATCTTCATTATGTTTTAAATTTTATTCCATTTTATTTATTTATCCAAGTTAGTATTTTAAAACCCTGTAAATTTTAATTGTATATTATTTATCTTACCAAAAATCAAGAAAATACATTATGATCATAAATTCACTTTACTTAAAATTTCAGCATAATGCTAGTTCAAATTATTTATATCTGATTTTTAAATTAATCGTATAATTAATTCTGTATCAAACAAGAAATTTCATTATATATTGTATCACTATAATTCTTGGATAAAGGTGATAGATCTTGTGCAGACTTCAATATCCCAAGTAGCTGAGGAATGCAGGCAGGTATTTGTCGGATTGTCTTTCCCCCACCTTACTCCATAAATCTTGAAGAGAAATATTCATTTCCATTTTCCTTCTGTTAATGGAAAGAGTTCTTGTCTTAATTAGAAATGAAACTTTTAACTTATAGTTATTTGTAGAATATTACAAAAAAAAAAAAAATACAAAACAGAACTTATTAAAATTAATTTAATTAAATTTAGTGGTATTATGTCAAAGCTGATAACGATAACGGACTTAGTCATAAAAGTCATTTTGCTTAGTTATAATCGTCTAATCATAACAGCGTCGACGGAAAGTTAGAATCCCTAACTGTGCTCAGAGGAGCACCTTCACTACTGAAAGCTAAACAGACATGATTACGATCAGGTTATAGTTGTACTTTAATTGAAAAATCTATAGTAAAGTTTAATATATTTATTGTAACATATGAAAAAAAATTATATCTTCAATAGATTTCATTTTGCATCTGAAAATTAGGGAAATACACAACTTAATTGTAAATATTAGGGGGGGGGGGCGATCCTGAATTACATTAGCTCCATCAAAGGACCTTCTTTTGAAGACGTTTTCTGCTGATTCAGGAAATTTCAGAGACTTCTGCCCTCTCAACTGGTCCTCAGCCCTTCTCTTCATGTCTCTATTTAAAATTAAATCCTACTCTTGCTTACATTAAAAGTGATTTAAGGTTCTCTTTTGGAGAGCTGTTTGTACTTATTAAGGATAAGGGTAAGAACATTATAATGGATTCTAAAATATCTCAGAATAATAACACTGTTATCCATTCTTAATGACCTTAACATTATGAAGACTAAAATGGGCATTAAAGATTTGTCTGTAAACCTAACCGACGAGTCTTAAATACAATATATTAATGTTTCAATTCGATTTTAATACATTTCCTGAACAAGATAACTCTTTGGAAATAACAATAGCAAATCTTTTTTTCTTACTATTTGATGTAATCTTTTTATCTTACTATTTTTTACTGATTCAATAACATATTCTTAATTAATTTAATAATACTCGTAGTATTTTTCAAGATTCCAATTTCAACTTCCTAATTGGTTCAGTATTTCGTCTGTAGTATGGATTAAACCAGCAGAAATATATATA
>NW_027109550.1:495778-499667 GCF_000696795.3 Halyomorpha halys
GATGTTATGTATATAAGAAAAATATGATTTTGTTACCTTAGCAACGCTGTCCGCTGATAAATGTCCGATTTCGATAATGCTTCTTTCCTTATGTCATTTTAAAGCCCTGCCATAGTTGTACAATATGATTTTATGTCATCTCATGGTTTACGATAATTTTTGGTATGCTCTATATTTGGCCGTAATAAAAGCCTGCAATGTGGGTCGAAACGTAGGGTTCCGATAACTTTTTTTTTTGGCTATTTGAGTACCTTTTTTGACTCCTACCCTTTGATTATTTGCTGCACACATCTGTTCTCAGTATTACCTAGTAAAATATTACACAGCTGTTATTACGCCAACTCGTATTTTCTTCAGTATATATTTGGACGTCTTCAAGTGATGTACTATCTGTAGTTAGTGAATATAATTAGCTAGGGTTGGCACTGATGAATAACCTCATCAATTAGAACTAAAGCTCGTATGTATTGAAATTGTAAAGAGTGATTTAATATCTCTATTCGTTAGTCTAATTTGCATATATGTGAATCGTTGTTTAATTTATCTGCATATTTGTCATCTTTATTTTTTTATTTTATTGATTTTTTAAAATTGTTTTTATGATCATTACTGACTTAGAAAATTGTCAAGGTTAACTGTTAACCGTCGTTTTAGAGACCGCAAAACGTTTTATGCTATCAATTATTTTTTTTAAATTTATTTATTTAATGTGATTTAAAACTGTACAAATAATAAATACAATAAGTAAATATGTTGTATGTTTTATATACACTTGAAAATCTGGGGAAGGAACCACCCATCGGTGGTACTTCAAGCATTAATTTAAATTAGAAGATCCCGTGGACATCTTCTTTTCGGAGGATTATCATGGATTGTTAAGAATTAATGAGTTAGAATGGGTAAGGAGTTTGGAATGAAATACGCATATTTGTTTTGGGTCAAATCTGCAACGAATGGGATATTAAGGTCTTTGTGGATGAGTTTATTTGTAACGTAATAAAGAGCATCAAGGATTTTACATAGGATTTTGGATTGGATGAGGGAGGAATTTGATGGTTTGGTAGAGCCCCAGAGCTCAATTCCATATGTCCAAAATGGTCTGCTTATTGTAGTGTATAATAATTTTTTGTAGTGAATGGGAAGTTTAGAGCGTTTGTCAAGTAAGTATTGTAGCAATCGAAATCTACGAGCAGTTTCTTGTCGTTTCAGTCTTGTATGTGGATTCTAAGTAAATATCTTGTCAAGATGGAGTTCTAAGTATCGAATCTGTTCAACAAGCATTAGTGGAGTATTTAGAAAGGATACTGTAGGACAGGAGGGCAGTGGTTTACGATGGAGAGTCAATGTGATCTGGTGGGATTTGTCAGGATTTATTTTGATCCTCCAGTTTTGACACCATTCTTCAATGGATGTTATGTGTGTATGTCGTGTTTGTGATGCATTAGTTGGGTCGTTGTTTACAGAGAGTATACTTGTTTCATCAGTGTATGTTGTTAGGACTGTGTTAGGGTGGGTTGGGATGTGAGCTGTATAAACCGTATAAAGAATGGGACCTAAATAATACCTTGAGGAACACCGGCGCACTGAGAAAAGACAATTAATTTTTAATTTGGTTTGTTTTGTTTATTATTTTGGCTTTGAATGAGTCCAGAAATCCTGTTTATTTATTTTACAAATATTTTATTTTATTTATTTAACCTATCCAAAAAATGGAAATGAAGCCTCTGAGAGGGAAACTAAGAATTTTAAAATATTTTAATGCAGTTTAGTATCACATCCTGTCGTACATTAATCGCATTGAGATTTTTACTTTTTTTTCTGACAATTCCATGATACTATAATGGATAACTTAGAGATAAGTTACATTTGGTCACTAATGGGATGTATAAAAAAGATGACCGTTTTTCAACCAAATATTTGTATTATTATTTCTTTGATATAAAAAAAGTAGAGTCCATTATTATCTACCGTCATTAACCAATCGCTCGATCTCACGCTGATAACATTCTTTGGGATGGCTGTTAAAGAACTCTACTATCACAAGTCCCACAGAATTATCAATTTTTTCCCTTGAAAGAATGGATCGAAACAAGTAGTAATCCGATGTTACGAGGTGTGGAGTATATGGTGGATGAGGCAGGAGTTCGAACCCATGAAGTTCTTTAAACGTTTCTTCAGTTCGACGGGAAGCGATAGCTAATTGCTGAGGAGTAAGTTCGTGAGGGACCAGTCTACTGCTATTTTTCATAGATGGCGACTAACAGTATCTTTCGACACACCACACTCCCTGGCACGTTCATGAGTACTTATGGACAGATTTGACTCAACATCTTCTCGCAGAACCTTATCAATATTCAGTAATGGTCGCCCGGGGCCCTTCTTCCTTTCTAACGTCCTATCTCCACTGCTAAATATTTTAAACCAATACCGCGCTGAGCGCTGGTCAAGAATATCCCCCCCCCTTCGTATTTAATAATTTCACGAGTTACATTAGAGGGTATGAAATTTTTTTTCCGGTAACGCCTTAAAATTACGAGAATTTCGAAGGACACTGTCATGTTTCTTCTTTGAAACAAATGAATAAACTGAGGCTTTTTTTTTTTAAGAAGTCGAATGGGATTAAACAAGTTCAGAGAATGCTCTAAAGTGATTATTAAGTATTGGTAAGTATTGAATAAGATTAAAATATTTAAATTCCTTTGAAATCATGAATTTGATAAAACGATCAATTTTTTTTATACACCCCATTATTTATATACCAATAAGTAGATAGGAACTAAACGCCAGAACTACTCACTTATTGAATTATTATAAAAAACGGTTTTGGTCTTGGTAATTATAATAATTTGCAATAAACAAATAATTGACGGTCGTCAATTGAAATCAGCGACTTGTTACTTATTTCGTTTTCTCTATCATCAAACCATATTTACGGACTTTCATCGTAATTCTGACCAACATTTTCTTCTTTTTTTTTTCCTAGGACCTAATTAAAGCCACACTCTAAGAACAAATTACACTCCAACCCCCATCAAAAGAATTGCTTTGATCTCATTTCTGGAAAACGGCACAAACTGTAAATGTTTTATTACGTTGGAAAATTGAACTAGGTGAACAATAGCATATATTAATGCCTGAATAATATTTAAAAGTGTAGAAATATATTTTTAATACTTTTTTTCCAGAATTCATTACATTATCATATATTATAATTGTTTTTATTTTTCTGCCGTTACTAAATTTTAGGTATTCAGTTTTCAACAGATGTTAAGACTCAGACCAATGTCCAGTGCCATCTAACTCCTGTAATTGATAGCATTATTCTTGAATCAGTACACCAAGCTAGAAAAAAAAATATATATAAATAATATCTAAATTTTTCGTTTATTGAATTTCCAGTTGGAAAATTATTAATTAACCGTAAATGGGATTAATAAAGGGATTAACACTACAAAATGTTGCACAAAATAGATTCTTTGCATTTGCACATATTCTATATTTTACAATAGATCATAAATAATTATAATCTTCTTATTTTTCCATCCCAACAAAGGATTACCACGGTTCTTATTGCCCAGTCTTATTTTCAAAGCTTAACATTTTTTTCATTCTCTAATATGATTCCTATTAGGTTTTATTGAAAGCCTCAGCGCCTGTTATCATCAAAATTCAGAATTTAGATAAAATGAGAACTTGAGATCAAGGGCGGGCTAATCTCACTAGAATGGACCAATCTGACAAGAGAAGACCAATCACACCTGATTGATCATGGCTAGAAATTCTTTTTTATCCATCACCACTCATCCAGAAGCCCTGCAGTCTGAGGTTTGTTTGTTTGTTTGTTTGGTTCTTTAGTGGCGCCAAACTTCATTGGTCATCAACGCCATTT
>NW_027109550.1:501347-506609 GCF_000696795.3 Halyomorpha halys
CTGAAGTGGAGGCATTTTGTCTTATCTATGGAAAATTGAATATTGACCGTATATGACCAGTTTTTTATTGCAGTCTGAGGTGAAACGTTAGTGTACAATAAATAGTTGTTTTTTTAATTAGTTTTTGAAACGTTTTGCAACTGTCAACCGCACAATCTTCCATCATGGCAATTGTAAAATTAAAATAACAATTTTTTTTTTTTAATAATTTATTTATTGTTATTTACAACTCTATACACAAATATACAACAAGTAAATTTGCTGTAGGTGACATAGTGACATGATACAAACATGTGGAGAATCTACCCACTAATAGAACTCCAATAACATTTCTAGAGGAGAAGATCTCGAGGCCATCTTCTTTCCAGACGCCTAGGAGGATTATTAGGTAATGAAGGAGAAGGCAGGTTAGAAACAAGTAGATTTAGGTGGTTGAGAAGTTTATCATGGAAGGAATGGTGTCTGGTTCTGGCCAAATCGGCAACATATGGAACATTGAGGTCCTGATGGATGACTTGATTTGTGACAAAGTAAGGATCATTAAAGACTTTGGACTGTAAGGATTGGATTCGGGGGGAATTTGATAAAATTACAATTGTATTAGAGACAATTATGATAGCCTTAATAACCCTTATTAACTCTCCATAAATATCCAATGTTCCGGAGGATTAGAAATGAGCATTGTAATTCCCAAAGACAATAGTAATTTTTTTTTCTATTATTTTCTTTTTAACATTAATCTTGTCTATTATTTCACTTAATGTTAATTTTTTTTTCAAGCATTTTTTTGTTATGAACACCAACTGTAATAACGAAACTGAATTTGATGTGGACAAATTATTTGAAAATTGTATAACTAATATTGCTAATAGAAGAATTCAATTAAATGTAATATTAGTGTTCCGTTTAAAAACGGAAGATATGAGCAAAAGGTGGTCCCAATAAACATCATAAGCGTCCAATGTGGCCAATAGTAGAGGGGTCTCTAGGTAATGTGCAAACGTGAGAAGAGCATCATTGTTCTTCTGCGGGATTCAATGTTATCTTACTTCTTCTCCTGAATTTATTTAACATTGGATAGTACCAGGAAAGCGGCTCCCTACCTATGGACAAGTGCTAGGGAGAGAGGAAAGAAGGAGAGAGAGAAATCCGCCTTCATTCACATAAACATCTATCTTCGTGCTCAACAACACCAAAAAACCATCTTCGCTGATCCCACTTCAAAATTATAAAATTCTAAATCTAACCCAATCCACCCATGTTTCTTTTTGGCTACGCCTTTATAACCTGTAATTATACCAGAGTCCAGTATTGTTTTAATGAAGATATATCTTCAATTATATTACATACAGTCCACTTATCAACCCAACCTGCCTATTCTGAAGTGGTGTCTGGCCTTCAGTTGAAGGTACACTTCATACAAGTTGATAATATTAGGTTAATTTGACTGTATTATGTTGGGAAAGGGCAGAATTGTAATGTTTTTAATGATGAATGCAATGCTGTATAATAAAAATTAGGATTACCCTAGATAATAATAGCCAGCCGAACGCTGAATATTTAAAGGGATTCAACAAAGATTATTGGAGCTATATAGATATAACTTATTATAATTGGTAAATTCAATCACTCTCAAACAATAAATTAAAATATACGTGTATTACTCACGTATCGGCATATATTTTTGGTCATCATCTGCATTAATAAGTATTGAGAAAAATGAATAGCTCTGTTAACACTTATGGGATAAACATCACAAATTTATCCAAGATAAATTTTATGAATTCCAAATATTTTCGACGAGCTAAGGTATTAGGGGCATAACTGCATACAAGTGCTGAGCAATCAGTTGTGTGACCTGCATGTTAATAACCGCCATCCCAGGCTACTGAGACTAGCTAATACATTAGACAGTATAATCTGTCTCATATCACAAACGCCTCTGTGTGATTTAACAGACCCTATGGGGTACTTAACAACAATAATCTGCTACGGAGAGAAGATGTGGTATTAACCCGTCTTCGGATAGGCCATACTCGACTCACCCATGTGCATCTCATGAAAAAAGAATGTGTCGCTACTGCGATCTCACCGTTAGGCACATTCTTATTGAATCACACCGATTCTCTTCAGATTTACAGGAGATGTTGAAAGTAGATCCAACAACAATAACAAAACTATTTCACTTTTTAAAAATCATTAATATCTATGATCACATACATGTAGTCCAACTGTAATTTCAGCAAAGGTGGATGCATAATTTAATATAGTAGTTTACTAACTACGTAAATTTTAATTTAACTTTGTAAAATGTAAATTATAATTGTAAATATGTAATTGATAATTGTAATTATAAATTTGTAACTTTCTCACTTTGTGAAGATGTAAATTGTAATCTACTAACTTTGTAAATCCAGTGTAAATGGCCCTAGTGGTCAAACAGTTGAATAAATAAATTTATATTAAATATCTTCTTTCTTCTAATCACATACGCATTACACACTTTTATTTTTCTCTTAATTCACTTTTTATTATAATCTATATTTTTTTCCCCGGCTAAGAAGCACCGCGGCCATAGAGAGCCTACTGTACGCCGTCCCTCCTCTTCTCAAAACAGGCCAATTGCCTTTGCAAATCTGGAAACTGTATAAGAATCCACTGTCTCGCAAAGTTTGGGATCCAAGTTACGATTCTTACCAAAGATGAGGAATCGTGTTCTTGCTACTACATCACATCTGCAAATGATCTGGTAAGCAGTCTCTTCTTCCTTCCTGCAAAACCTACGTCTAGGGAACTCTATCAGTCTCATTTTATAGAGATGCTTATTTAGTTGACAGTGTCCCGTGTATAGACCTGTCACCCATCTTAAGATACCCCTATCCATATTAAGAAGGCAGTTATTTCTTTTAGGGCAGGGTCCTTTGAGAAACATTTTTGAATGTTCCATCCCTCTGGTATTTCTCCAGAGTAACCCAGCCTTGCTCTCAGCAATCTTTTTGATATGCCTCTTCGCATGGCTGAGACTAATTCCATATATGGGGTCAGGTGTGAGAGGAACATACTCAGATCCTTTCCTTGATAGGTAGTCCGCTCGCTCATTTCCTTTAATGCCTTTATGTCCAGGCACACATTCCACCCTATAATCTATATTTACTTTTGTTCTTCTAGATAGATAGTTATTTTTCATTCACTTCAATTAACAAACGTTAATTTCAATTTTAATTATTGAATTAATTAAACAATAGTTTAATTTTTAATCTATTTTCAAAATTATTCTTTTTATTTTATTTTTTTAAATTTGTTATCTTTGTTTCTATTTTATCATTGATATTTTTTTCCCTCGCGTATTGTTTTATATTATTCTTACCTCAGCAATATTATAATTTATCTTCTTGGAGTATCATCTGATATCTACTTTAAGTTCTTGTTATAAGAGACTTACTTGAAATCCACATACAAGACTGAAACGACAAGAAAATGCCCGTAGATTCCGATTGCTACAACACCTACTTGACAAAAGCTCTAAACTTCCCATTCACTACAAAAAATTATTATACACTACGATAATCAGACCAATTTGGACATATGGAATTGAGCTCTGGGGCTCTACCAATCCATCAAATTCCTCCCGCATGCAATCCTTACAATCCAAAATTCTACGTAAAATCCTTGATGCTCCTTATTTCGTTACAAATAAACTCATCCACAATGACCTTAACATCCCATTTGATACAGATTTGATCCAAAATAGATATGCGTCTTTTCATTCCAAACTCCTTAACCATCCTAACCCATTAATTCTAATCTTTCATCCTTAACAATCCCTGATAATCTTCCGAGGTGTCTGAAAAAGAGATGGCCAGAGGACCTTCTAATTTAAATTAATCCTTGAAGTACCACCAATGGGTGGTTCCTTCCTAAGATTCTCAAGTGTAAATGAAACATACAACATATTTACCTATTGTATTTATTACTTGTACAGTTGTAAATAACATTAAATAAATAAATTAAAAAAAGTTCTTGTTATACTGTGTTTTAGTTTACTTGATATAAACACATACATTTTTTTCTCTCTTTTATGGTTGTTATTTAGCTCTTTTTTAGCCATGAAGAAGGTCTGAAATTCAGGGTGAAACGTCGGCACGGATAAAATAAGTTTTATTTATTTGTGTCTCATTACTGTCCGCACCCCGACTGTGGAGTATAGTTAACTGCAACTTGTAGGAACCACGTTCAGATGTACATTAGCTCTTAACTGAGGAGAGGTGGCAGGATTAGAAGTTCATATTTCATGAAACATGGTTTATAAATATCTCAGGAACTGTTAGACATAGATTGTCATTTAATGTAAAGCTAGTTTAATGGACTATAGCGTAGTTTAATTTTTCGTAGCAGCTGTTTCCATGAGCTTCGTAATTATGAATACACAAAACTTTGATTTTTCCTTATATGGAAAATGGAAAAAAAAATTGCTTTTTGAAAAACTATCAAGAAAATTATTGAACATAAAGAGCTTATATTTTAGATAATGTGCTCTACTTTAAATAATAAGCTGTGGTCTTTTCTTGCGCTGAAGGTAGTTTTAAGATTATGGAGCTCCGAATGAAAAATGAGCGAATAATTTAAGTTTTTCTGAAATAAAATAAACTTCAGAGAGCGTGAACCTTAAATAATAAAATTATATATACAAATAATTTACCATATTAATTCAAATTATGAAGAATATGGTATTAATTTTTACATAATTTTAGCCCTATCTTAATTTACGTTTAGCATTTTATCTTATTATGCCAATTTTTTTTTTTAAGTTTTTGTATTTTTTAGCCCCGATGAAGCTCTACAAAACAGGGCACAACGTCGGCAAATAAATAGCTGTTAACTATTTTTTGTTTTCATTTTACCGCAACCCTGACCATATTATTCATAACTTTAATAATTAAATATTTACTTTTTTGGCATTTGCTTTATCCTTTGTTTATCCTTTAGTTTAGGTAAAAAATTGAACTAACTTCTAGCAGAATCTATATTTTTTTTTACTTGAATGTTTTTATAACTTACAGAACAACCACCATTTTTAATCTCTCTAAGCATAATCGCTCATTTTAACTCCAAACTGAATATAGTTGTTATTAAAGTAATTAAAAATTGGTGAGAGAAACTTTTTTTTTTTTTCTGTTCTTCAGCTCTTGCATTATAGCAATGAAGGCTCTATAGGGAGTTGTGGACAAAATGTCAGGAAAAACAATTCCATATATGTATATA
>NW_027109550.1:506699-510605 GCF_000696795.3 Halyomorpha halys
AAAGAAAATGGAATAATTGAAATAACAACCAGAAGAAGATTCAAAACTAAAAAATAAATAAATTGTTTTCATAAAATTATTTGCTTGATGTCCGTAGAGTTATTGTCAAAGTTCGATCAAAGCCTTTTCGATATTAATCTAACCCTTAGAAGTGGATCGAACCAGTTTGATTGAGGTTAGAAGAGAGATTAAAGGATCCCAAACTGACAATAATCTACTGCGGGTGAGTATATGGCTTGGCCTGGGATTAAGGTGTCTTATTGAAGACAGTTTGGTCACGTCCAATTCCAAGCCATTTTATTTTTATTTTATAAAACCAGAGGTCGGCAGGTATGGGGTCAGTGGGGAGTTTTATATGACATTAGGAACCACACCTTGATACGGGACAGTATATTACGTATTATCCAGACAGTATAAATAAAAATGGATGATCATATAGTTACAAAATATTTGGATATTTGAAAAAAAGTAGAAACACTACCTATGTGATATTATATCATATATTACATATAAACATATAATACAGGGTGTTTCAGAGTTAAGTAGCCAAACTGAAAATATGAATTAAGGACCTCAAAGAAAGAAAAAAAATCCTCTGAAGATATGTCTGAAACGCTTTGTTTAGGAGATATTCACATCTAAAGATTTTCATTGTTCTTGTTGTTGTCTGGGGCTTTAGGGCGTAAAACCCTGAGGTCATCAACGCCCATGTTTCGTGCTTTATAATTCTGTTTCATTTATATTTATAATTCTTTTTCACTTTATTTTTCTCTTTAAATAATTTCGAAAAAAAATTTAAATAATTACTTCTTCTGGTATTTTTTATTACGTATAACAGATTTTCTGGTTTAAATTTTATTCAAAAGGCCATTCCTTTTTAAGCATTCAGAGCATCCGATACACTCGGTCCTACTCCCAATCTACTCAAGTTCCCAGAATAAAAATGACATTTCTCAAATATGTGACTGATCGTAAGTACACTGTTGCAGTATTGACATTTTGGTGGTGGCTGCTTACTTATCAGATATCTATGAGTTAAACTCGTATGACCTATTCTCAATCTGACAATAGCTACCTCCTCCCTGCGACTGGAACGGTATGATGTGGTCCATGGTTTAGTGGTTTTTTTGATAGTCTTTAATTTGCTTGGCGGGCTTTCATCCCACATGGCTTGCCAACTAGACGATATCTCATTTTTCATTGGAAGTCTTATTTCTTGTGGTGTCAGAATGGCCGCGCCCTGGCCTGGAAGAGCAAGTGCTTGTTTAGCTGCAATGTCCGCCAGTTCATTTCCAGTGATCCCCACGTGACCCGGCACCCATATAAAGAAAACAGTTTTCGAGCATGTTGGTATAATTGCAAATTTTTATGATCGCCGGGTGTTTCGAGTAAATGATCTTTATGGCTTTCAGTGAACTCTTTAGGTAATGATAACTATGTTAGTATTCTATTTTCATCGTTATGAATTAAATAAAACTTATTTATTTGTTCCAACTACTTTATTAATTAAATGTAAACATTGAATTCATATTAAATGTTGTTCAAAGTGATTTCCTTGAGCATTAAGACGGCATCTTTCTTCAACAGCAGCAGTGGCAGAGCGGCATTGGATATGTGTTATTGTTTCACAAGATTCTACTTTCGTAAGGAATTAAGATCATTGACCGAACTTGCGTAGACTTTTTGTTTAGTGCCACCCGAACCAAAAAATCCAGTGGTGAGTGGTGTTAGATCTGGAGAGAGTGGAGGCCAAGCCATTGATCCATTGATTGGGATAATTAACATTTAGCCATTATCGTGGACCTCTTCCTCAATGTGCAGGACAGCCATCTTATTGAAACCACACGTCCCTTCTCAGTTGTAGTGGAATATGTTCAACTAAATCACAGTAATCATTATTAAGAAATTCCAGAAATATGCCCGCGTTGAGTCGAGGTGGCAAGAAATACCTCTTAAAATACTGTCTATTATCCCCAACCACACACTGCACTAAAACTGGTAAAACATTAAATTTTTTCTTATATTATATCAATAATTATATCAATATTAATTATATGTTTTTTCAATATTATATTACTTTTTTTTAAATAATTTATTTATTGTTATTTACAACTGTATACATATATACGCATCGAGTAAATTTCCTGTAAGTTATATTATGACATGATACAAACATGTGGAGAATCTAACCATTGATAGAACTCCAAAAATATTTCTAAAGATCTCGAGGCCATCTTCTTTTCAGACGCCTAGGAGGATTATTAGGTAGTAAAGGCGAAGTCAGGTTAGAAACAAGTGGATTTGAGTGGTTGGGAAGTTTATTATGGAAGGATTGGTACCTCGAAGTTTATTATGGAAGGATTCTGGCCAAATCGGCAATACATGGAACATTGAGGTCCTGATGGATGATTTGATTTGTGAAAAAGTAAGGAGCATTAAGGATTTTGGACTGTAAGGATTGGATTCGAGAGGAATTAGATGGTTCAGTGGAGCCCCATACCTCAATTCCGTATGTCCAGATAGGCCTTATAATAGTCATGTAGATCAGTCATTGTAATGGATTGGCATTTTAGACCGTTTGTCTAGTAAATGTTGTAATAGTCGGAATCGACGAGCAGTTTCCTGTCTTTTCTGTCTTGTATGATGATTCCATCTCAGTCGTTTGTCCAGATTTAGTCCTAAGTAACGGATCTGTTCAACAGGAATAAGTGGGATATTAGTTATCAATTCCAAAACGCTATATTTCCTTTATCTTCATAAATTTCTGTAATACTGGTGAATGAAACCACTAATCACCCGCCATTAAATTTAGTATATAAATAAATAAACCACATAGTCTACAATTTTCCTTAGTGTTTCAGATTAAACATTCTGTACTTGCATCACCTATATTCTAATTTTGGATCTCAGATGATGCTTTTTGTATATCTTTAATTTATGTCTTAACATCTTATAATCAGATTTGGGATAATCTTAGGCTAAAAGCCACGTTATAAGTTTCAATCTTAACAGCTATCTAAACTATTTAGTATAGTTTCAAATAATAATCTTAAGAATGACGCTGAGCCAGAAAACTTCTTGGTAGATTAAAAGTTCCATTGTGCTAACTAGACTTGATTTGAGGTAATTTAAATTTTATTCGAGAGAGAAGCTATAACCTAGTTTTATTAATTATTTCTGATATAGTTTAGAAATGAGATTTTTCTCTTCCTAAATAGAAATTTTATAAAGTTTTAATCAGGACTGATATAATTCAATTAATCTACTGGAGAACAGACTAAAGCGAATTATAGATTATATTTAAACGAAAAAAAAAAACTGACAAAGACTTTACCAGAGGATGAGATTGAATTTATTAAAGTACTAAAGGAAAAATGACTGCATTAGATATCAGTCGCAAGTTTCTATCACATTCAAATGACTTTATCATAAATCCACTACAGTTGATCTTTCTCTTCTTCATCTAATCTTTCTCATGACCTAATAAATAATTTTTTTTTTCATCTATATCAGCAAACATACATATATATGTCGGATGGAGTAAATCAATTATTTATAATCACATAAATCAGATCTTACTATTATTTTGTTAAACTTAACTATTATTACTTACAATTTAATTAGACATGCGCAATTACCTAATTTAGATGATGGTAGCACCGGGAAAAGTAGATATCGCGATATATTTTCCAATCAGTATTCGTGCCATTTCAGTCAAAATAAAAAAGTTAAATTGTAACAGACAGAAGGACAAAACGCGGAATACAGTTATACAAGTACAAAATACAGTTTTATGTATATAACTGACAAGGAAATTAAAGAAAGAAAAGATATTCATGATGCAAATGATGTTCTTAAAAATACAAAAATGTAAAAAAAAAATATTTCATATATAATTAATAATAT
>NW_027109550.1:512224-513928 GCF_000696795.3 Halyomorpha halys
CAACCACCCAAACCTACTCGTTTCTAACCTGGCTTCTCCTTCACTACCTAATAATCCTCCTAGACGTCTGAAAAGAAGATGGCCTCGAGCGAGATCTTCTCCTTTAGAAATGTTTATGGAGTTCTATCAATGGGTAAATTCTCCACATGTTTTTATCATGTCATAATATCACTTACAGCAAATTTACTTGATGTGTATATATATATATATTACAGTTGTAAATATCAATAAATAAATTATTAAAAAAAATATCTTTTTAAAATTCTATTATTTTTTACTCACATTTTGTCTATTTTACTTACTATTCCAAACTTCCTCTGTTTGTTTTTATTCTATTACAAAGGTAAATAAATAATGAAAAGCTTCTTTGAAATTCATACATTTTCCAGTTAATTGTAGTTTTAAAATTGCTGATTACACACACACACACACACACACACACACACTTATGCTAAGTCTACAAGGATAAAACTTAGTATAAATAAACAAAACCTAGCAGTCAATAATCAGGTTTAAACTCAGGTAGGAACTCTATCACTAAACGAATTAAACTATTAAGCGACAGAGAGACGATGCGTACATTTCACGACGTAAGTGTAACTTCTTTTTGGAGTGGGATCTGCTTTAGAGTAACCGTTAGTATTTAAGTTAGAAACACTCATTAGTCAAATATATTCATCATCTTACACCAGTATGGAAGAATTTAAAGTATAATTTTCAAAACATGAATATAAAGAATGCAATATATATTTTTTTTACATATAATATATTTAATAAATATATTTTTGTCGCGTAATTATTAACATAATTATATTTCTAAGACTAATTTTTTATTCTTTTTATTTAATAACAGATCGGCCTGATGTGCCTTACATAATCTTTTTACTAGTCCTATGTACTAGTTATCGAATAAAACATAAATAAAATAATAAAAGCTTATGAAAAATTTAATGGTAAACGATAAAAATATGAAAAATTGAACTGACTTTAAAAAACTATAATTAACCTAACATGGAATTCAAGTATAATTTCTTCTACCTCAAATATAAAAATACATTTAAGTTCAAGTGGTGAGAAACATCATATTTTTGGTCAAAGCAAACTTTGCGGATATATTTTGACAAATATCACAAAAACGTCTATTATTAGTAAAATAAAATAATTATAAATTACTTTCTGGTGCATTCCATATTGTGCCATAATGGAACTCTTTAACTTTAATATTTTTTAAAATACAGGTTTTCCAACGCAAATTGCTTTCCAAACAATTAATTAATACTGAGTTATTATATTACTTAGAGAAGTATGATTATTATTTTTTTTTTAAAATAATAATAATTATTATAGACATTATGCAACATACATTGGAGCTCAGTCATAACTTTGGAAAAGTCTTATATTTCAGAAAATATTAAACACAATTAGAGCTCAATTTAAAGCTCATTTAATACCCTATCGAATCATTTATAATGATCATCTCCTTAAAGGAAGCAGTTTCTATATGTAAGCGAAATAAATTAACAAAATATTGATTTCTGCTTGTTTGAAAAAAAAAATACTTAAATTTGAAAATCTGAATTTTGGAAAAATATTGAAAGATTTCTAATAGAGCTCAATGTGAAGTACGTTAAATGCATAATAAAGTGCATTATAATGATTATTTTAGGTGCCTAGGTGTTAGCATTGGGGATATTGCGATCTTGG
>NW_027109550.1:514458-543752 GCF_000696795.3 Halyomorpha halys
CAGACCGAAATGGATTGTAAAAGGAAACTGTAGGGGTGAAAAAAATTGTTTATTATATCCTATTATTGTATCTCTTTTTTTTTATGATTATACCATGTATGTGTAATGCATATATGCACGATTACGGATTGATAAGTATGCTGTGTGAGATAGCAACCTAATGTATTTAGGCAGCATAGATAAATAAATAAAGTATTTCTCTCTCTCTCTCTATAATAAAAACAGTGATAAAGTCTTAAAATTTTATTATATTGATTATTTTTCTTTTTAGGAATCCATTTGCACCCTTTATCCACCTCTTTATTATTTTAACATTTGAACAATGCCTCGGGTTCCTTTGCTCATTATCTAGTTCTAATATTTCCAAATCACAGTTTTAAAATTAACATATTTTTATAATCAACAAAGTTTATATTGTGCCTTAATATGCATTATTTTACACATTTAAATAAAAAATACAAAATTTGAATATATATATATTCCCCTTACCTTGTTACTAATTTGTGAACATATATCATTTTAAATGAAAAATCATTTTTTAATATTTCCGAAATTAATATAAGTCCTAATTTTTTTTAACAAGCTATTTTTTTTATTTTTGATTGTTGTGGTTTTCAAACAATTTTTTTGGTTAAAAACAGTTTTTACAATTGAAATCTATTTTTATTATATTATTGAGATTTAAATATTATTGATAATATTTTAAAATTACACTTCCCTCCTTCTGTCCACTTACACATCCAAATTTCAGTGCACTGAGCCCTGCATTCCTTTTACTTGAGGGATTTGTTCAATACTCTTACTCTATGTTGTGTATTGATTTTAATTTGTTAATTATTAATTGTTTTAAAAATCTATTGTATTTAATATGTCCACATAATGCTGCCCAATTCCTCCTGTATCAGCTTTGAAATTAATTGTCTTATATAGTTTTGTTATAAATATTAAATAGATTCTAAATATTTTCTGTACAACTAATTATTTATATTAAAAAAATTTTATTCTCTCACAACTCCTACTTTTCGGCCATTTTGACAATTCTGAAGGATATATTTTTATTACGTACCGGCCACTAAGAACTACGCGAATATCATTAGTTAGGCTTCTTTGGGAGTCTTGATTTTCTTTCTTCCTATCGCAGTTTTATTATACTCCACTGTCTTTCTTTTCTTTCTTCGGACAACTTCGTACCCCTGTTTTTTCCTCTTCCAATATTGGATAGATTTTTCAGTGTTTTCCTGTATGTGTATCAATCTAGACATTAGATATCTGAAATTATAAGGTTCTTTAATTCTTCTCTTATTTGCCTCTAGTATTCTTCCATGCTTTTTTTAGCTATAAATTTTCTTAATCTGTTTATTCAGTCTTTCCTCTTCTTTTACATGTGCCCATAGAACATCAGCCTTCTGATTCTTATCTCGGTTTCCAGGCCTTTGATTTTTCTCTAGAACTCTTCGTTAGATCTTCGCCTGTAACCTTCTTGTGTTTTTCTGGGCCCATAGATTTTTCATAAGATCCTCCTTTCTATTCTTAGCATCTTTTCCAAGTTGGGTAGACATGCGGTCTCCACCCCGTAAAAAATCACAGGCCTTATCCGACATTGTAATGGTTTAACTTTGCATTGGATGAGAGCTTATTTTTATTCTAAATTTTGCCTGTTTGAATGCTTAAATTTTCTAATTTTGTGATTTTCTCTCGGATGATCTCTTTCTCAGCAATATAGTATTTATTATATCAACCTTATTGTTGATAAAAAGATAAGTGTATACTAGATATGCAAATATAAAACAATTATAATAAGTGAGATATTGGATAAAATAGATTAAATGGTAAACATTTTACGTAATATTTTTGACTAAGGCAGAATAGTTGGCAACTTTTTAATAACCTTAATTAAAAACTATGATATAACTAAACTATCCTTGAGATGGCCGAAACGTTGGAGTTGTATGAGAAAAAACATGTTAAGACTAAATTAATACCTTTTTTATGTAATTGAAAAACAGAAGTCTTGAACAGGTAATTAAATCTTATATGATTAATTTATACTAGAAGTGCATGAAGGGGTCTTCTCCATCATAGCTTAATTTTCGCCTGAATGTAAAAATGTAACAAATTATTTATTTAATAACAAAGGACCAGGACTAATAGTAATCAGGTAAAAATTAAACGAATTTATCAAATGTTTATTATTAAAATATACACAATATTTTACAAAATATAATAAGTATAATATGCTCAACAAAATATGTATGACACAATATTTAATAGAGGACTGCCTGCCGTTAATCAGCAGAAATCTCATTTTTTTTTATATTATCATTGAATAATCTAAACTCTTATACTAGCTTGTTACAATGTTCCTTGTGACAGATAAAAGTATTTTTTTTTGTATATATGATAAGGGTCCAAGCGATAGAACGAGAAAAACGCAGGTTCCAAATCACGTTGATTGACAGCACTGTCACGTGCAACTCCTCTTTTTTTCTGTACGAAAATGTAGCACCGTTTGAATTATTCTTTTGGGTAAACACACATACGAAAATAGTTACGTGAACATAGCGGATCTTTACGCGCTTGTTGAAAAGTTAATGGTAACTGGTAAATAAAAAAGTACAAGTGACCATGTTTAAGAATTATTCTCTGATGGGGTCAGTAGACGCGTCAGAAGAAGAGACAATTGTACACAAATTAGTGTACAAATAAACAGAAAATGTATTGAATATACGAAAAAAAATCGGAATATGGATTAATTGATTTTAGGAAGATGGTCAAAAAGGTATACAAAATCTTTTTTTCAGTCATCAATGTTTCGACCCACTATGCAGGGTTTTATCAGGGTTATGTGAACAAGATATAAATATTGTAAACCATGATAAGACAAAAAGAGTCCTTTGCATGTTTGTAACATAGTGGGCAGTTTAATAAATATTTTTTCAGCTACTTTGTTTGGCGTTTTTTTACCGGCATCTAGACGATACAACTATAATATAAAAAAATTGATATAAATATTTCTATCTTTAACGAATACATTTCAAAATCGATATCATGCTACTTTGAGTTCGCTGTATAAACTAGGTCAGGTGACAGGGTTTTTTATTATTATTTTTTTAATAGACATCTTCTTAATAGTGTAACGAGAACAACCCATCAGTTATCTAGTATAAACAGAACACAGGAACCAAAAATATAATGGGTCGGCCTTTCTAAATATAAATTGTATTCAGTGACACTAAGTATAAATAAAAGCTAGACAAATAAAAATAAAAGACGATGGAAGTTTCAATTCCATTCAATGAAATTGATGACAATTGACAATTATAAATTCGTAAGGAGAGCAGTAATCAACGGTACCTCCTCCAGGAGAAGAAGATTCTTCAACCATCTCCTCTTCAGCCTTCTAAAGGCCTTATTGGCAGGATTGTTGTGCCCATGGCAATAATAAGAGTGAAATTAAAAAATAAATAAATTATACAAAAGTACTTTTAATTCGTAAAAAAAATTAATTAAACGCAAACATGACTAATTTTTATTCTTCGGAAAATGGCACATTTTTTGAAAAAAGGTGAGTTTTTATCCATGAAAATGGCCAATTTTTAAAATCTCATAATTTATTTTTCGAAGTGTTGAGAAGTAGTTTAACGCCATTGTGACAAGCTAGTACTAGTTTTAATTCTAAATTCACAATAGATTCTTTCGTGTAATTCTGATGTAAATAAATGTGAGTAAAAACTGATGCAAATTAGGATAAAAAAGCGATCTATTCACAAGATTTTTTTTTATTACATTAGGTACATCAGTGATTCTTACCAACTAAATAACAATAAAAAAATGTAGAGGCTATAAGTCTCAAAAATTGTTAAATTATTATTACAAAATGTACAAATTTTCCCTTGCGGAAAAAATATTTTTCATAAAAACTTATAATGGAGTTTCCAAAAGTTTTTGAAATTTTTGGGCATTTTGAATTTAGGCCTACCGCTTGTCGTATTGAAGACAATGTTGGATAAGCTGTCCAGATCAAACATAGCTTTGTTGTTGTTTTTGTTCATAATCACTGGCAATTTGGCTGCATCTAACTTTTCTTTAACTTCACGTATTTTTGTCTCTTCCGCCGATTCGTCGACTTCGTAATCGTGTGTGATATCTTGATTTATCTGCGAGTCGTCATAATTCTTATAAGCATTTTCTATTTCCTTTTCTGACAATTCCCCCTCTTCGTCGTAATTTGCTTCTTCTTCAGACTCTGTAAGAGGTCTTTTCTTCTTCTTAGATCCTTTTTCTTTCTTCTTTTTGGAATACTTGATTATTATCGGAGCGTCCTCGATGTGATGGAAATGCTTGTGTTTCTTACTGTACATGTTGGGGTACTTGTGTTTGATAATTGAAGGGATCGTGAGGCGGAAGGATTCCGGATCGAAACCTTTGGGTGGATTGTGATGAACGTGCTTCAGCTGATCGTAAAAATGGTGGTGGTGATGTTCTTCTTCCTCTTCTTCTGACGATTCTTCTTCTTTGGACTTTTCAGGTTGTTTCTCAGGTCGCATTTCGGGTCGTTTTTCTGCACTGGCTTCTGTAGACGATCCTGGGAGCGCATAACCAGGAAATTGATGTATCTCTTTGATCTTGAACGTTTCTACAAGCCTTGGTTTTTCTGTTGGTTTGAAAGTAACTGGTTTATGAGTCGTCCCTCTCACAGGAGTGTAGTCGTGGTTTTTGGAAACGGCTAGATTGTAAGCTGGGGGTTTTGGTTTGACTGATCTCTCGTCTTCAGAAGGATCCCTGTATCCGTGTATGTCGTAAACGTCATCTTCCCCACTCTGCTCAGGCGATTTCTCTTTAGACTCACTGTCGCTGTAGTCAGAAGAAGGACTAGGGAAGTCTTCGCTGCTGAAGAATGAATCCATAAAAGATACGGGAACTAATTTGTTTTTCTCTTTGCTCTTGAAAAGTGGTTTAGTAATGGGTTTAGCGATGTCGTCGAAATCTTCGTCAAAGGGATCTATATCGAGGAAAGAGTCCATGCCCCTCATGAGAAGGCTCAGCTCGTCTCCTTTGACCTGAGGGATCTCCTTACTGGAAGGGTAGTAGTAGTCGAGAAGAGGTGGAGGCGCAGGATGGGTTCTGATCAGGTAGTTGTAACTCGCAGGAGCAGCTACGAGAGGAGGTGCTCGCTTCTTTCTCCCTTTTCCAGAAGTCTTCTCACTCTTACTAACACTGTTCTTGATCCTGCCGATCCCGATCGGAATGAGAGGTCTGTTGGTTCCATTGATGATATACTTAGAAATGTCTGGCCTTTTTATGACAATGTCAATAGGATTTTTTGCAGCTTGCAATGTGTCGTTCCCAGGGGCCGGAGTCGAACCAGAATCTGCAAGTTGCGTTTGATTATTGACAGGCGTCGGTTCGTCGCTGATTGATACAGTTTTGTTTCCAAATTTCGTGACAGCAGTCACAGTTGAAGTTTTCATCTTTTTAGTCCTAGGGTCGATCAGCTGAAATTCATGCGCATTGGTTATTTTATAAGATTAAATTACATAATTCTGGATAACCACACATTATTACTTATGGAGAGAAATGTAAGTAATTTAATATAAAATTTAAATTATATTTATAAAAATAGATCAAAAAGTTTTTGTAACTCTAATCTTCAACGTTCCCCCCATCCCAATTTCACATTTATCCTTAAAATGTAATAAATTTTAAATTGGTAAGGATAGAATTGTTCTGGGCTCTTAACCACCTATAATCTAATGAGTGTGGATTATACACAACACGCATCTTATTTAATGAATGAAATATAGAATTGATCTGGAAAAATATAAGGATGAATAATAATAATTTTAAAAAATCTAATTAATATGTAGGGAAAGGTGAAGCTACAATTTGTTGCTTTTAATTTTGTCTATCATTCTATAGTTTTGTATTTTTTATTTTCAAAAATATCAACATAATTTATATTTTCTTATAAGGCTGAATCAAAAACAACAAAACTTTTCAATTTTAATTAGTCTTTTTATGTTTTTCCAACATTTGATACTGTGGTGATTCTTATAAATGAATGAATTTTCTTAATTACATATATTTTTAAAAGTTTTATTTTTTCTTGTTTTTTTTTTTATTCTTTCTAAAATGCCAAAGATATGAAACTTTATTTCTGCTTACCCAGATTTATTGTTGTTTTGACTCTATTATATAAAAATATTTGCAACTAATCAGACTGAAAAACGTTTTAGAGGTTATAATTTTAAAGAGTATTTCCTATTTTAGAAGGTTAAGGGCATTAATAACAGGCCCTTATTATTTATATTCTTGTATTTAATTATGTTTGTGCAACTATTGTTTGTTTTGTTTTTCAATCTTTTGTTTTCCTTGTTTTATACAGAAAAAAAGCAGATTAAATAAATGTTTTGTCATGTATATTTTCCTCACTATCAATGTGTATACACTTTCTATCAAATAAGTTTGATTTTTTTATACATATTTTGTTTTATAAAATAATTCTGTTCATACCAGACATTTGCAGCTCCTATTATTAGTTCTCATATCATCCAAGAGATGAATCTGCTGATCTCATTAGTTATTACAATGACTATTGAAAATTTTCTTTATAAATCAATAAATCTATTTATATTCAACCTCACTGATGTAAATACAAATTTTATAAATTCATTAATAAATTAATCTTATATTTAATAATTCTTTTTTGTTTTTATATAGTACTTGTTCTATATGTCACTTTTTATCATCACTTTGAGCATTTGTGCAGGAATTTTCCAATAGTTTCCAACTCTTAATGCTAAATGACCAAATCTGTATTTATAACAACAGTGATTAGACCATTGATAGATACAATATTTTACTTTATTAAAATGATAAGAGAGCACGGTGGCACTGTAGTAAGGCACAATGCTACTAAATCCAAGGACCTGGGTTAAAATCCGGTTCGGCAGAAAATTGTTTTCTATTACACTATAGTTGTGTAGCAAACCCTGTGGGTTCTGGAGCCCTCCCCAACTACATAAATTGGGTACCCTAAGTAAATAAACAGTATTTCCTTACTAATTACTGAACCCCTGTACCTTCATGGATTGTAACGGTACAGATTTTTACTAAATGTTTTAATGTAATTTAAATTTTTTTTTGTGATGAATTGTCTTTCTGGGAGTAGATAGAACTATAGATTCTACAATCAAACTTGCCTAATACATGAAAACTAATTCAAGTTTATAAACTTGAAGTTATATTTTTGTTTGAAAATACATCCCAATTTGTAGGAACAATCAAGGAAATCAATAAAAAATGATTTTTTTCGCAAAAAAATATGATTTTGGATTTTCAAAAAGGTTTTTACTGGTTTCCATAAATGTAAAAATTGAAAAATGGGAGTTGGACTTAAAATCCCATTCCCCTTGGACTTGAAACTCCATTTTCCTGTCTAACAGATTAATTGTGAATTCCATTATGAACCTCACCATTCCATCTATTTTTCACCATTTTATGTCAGTATTTATTAAACATAGTTTATAAAATAAAGTACATTTTTTATTAACATATTTAACTTTTCTTACTTTTTCTCCATAAGTAAACAACAACTGAAACATTGAAATGCCACAATCATAATGCATTTTTTTTTAATTGAAATTAAAATGTGATCATGAAGTTTCCAAAATTTTAAATTTTAAAAAAATAAGTAGACAACTTTCAGGTCTCTATTTCTTTTGGTTTTTTTTTGGTCTATTTAAAAAATATTAAAGATTAACATCAGATTTGGTATCGAATATTTACTTTAATAAAACAGTTATAAGCACATAAACTAATAGCCTAACATTTAAATATAATTCCTTATAAATCTTATTAAACAAGTTGATTCCAGGAATAATAATTAAAAAATAAAATTTTGTTTGTTCATCTAAAGTCCAATCACTTTGCATATTTTTTATTCATATTATATCATTCAATACCATCTTATTTCAATCCTAACCATCTGAGCAGTATGAAGTAGTATTAAAGTTCTACAATTGATTGAAGCATTTCAATTCATCAATTGTTTCTTAAAACCTTAAGTAAGACATCAATTCAATATTAAAAGCCGATTGAACGTACTTATAAGAAAAGTAATAGGCAAAAGCACTTCTAATAATCTACTTCAAGCGTGTAGCTAACATTTCTCTCTTTATAATATCGGCATCTAATTTGTAATTGTAATATCTATGTACAGGGTATTATTGACTAATTTTACCTGCAACTGAAAAACAAAAATAAAACTTTTTTAAAAATAACTATACAAAATAATATATATCGTCAAAATGAGACATTTACTTACCATTGAAGATGAGAGGATTCTATAACGCTGAAAGTCTAATACACATTATTTACATTCAATACTACATTGTACATTTTTTAATCAGCATTTGCAATAGCAATTTGGAAAATATAGGTACGTACACTTGTGAACTGAACCGTTTGTGAGCAATTAATGGATAGCTCACGGAAATTATTCACCTGCATAACAAACTTACAACCAAAAAATAAGAAAGTAACGAATTAATTGTGAACCACTAAAAGTCAGATTATTAGAACTTCAGATTTTATTTTTAGTTAATTTAAGTTTAACAGAAAAAAATGAATGATAAATTAGATATTCTCTAACCCTTTGTAAATAATAAATAACTCTCGAACTGGCCATAACTTATTTTTGTGAGAAAAAATAAAGAACCATAATAATTGTGATCAATTACATGTTCTTAATCAGTTAAATGTTCTTAATATTGTAAGCTTGTATCTTTTTCTTTATAGTTCCTTATTCTTTTGATTATTTATTTATTTTTTAATGTAATTCTATATCCTCCCTTATTCTTTCTCGCTTTGACTATAGATGCTCAGTATAAGGTGATAATAATATTTGCTGAACATGAGGCTGAAAACATTTTCCTATCTTTTATTGTTATTCCATGTAAGGTTAGTTTTTTTTCTAGTATCTTAAGACAATACCTTCCTATTCCAATCCTCAAGACCAAAAAATCTTCCTACATAATTGACCTTCTCACCTTTTGTTTATACATCCACTTGTAAAATACTATATCTCATTGTTTGGAAAATCATTCATCATTCTAACTACCTGATTTAAGAATTTCTTATCCATACCAATTTATATAACCTCATCCCTAAATTCATTCTAGCATCAATTATATCTATCCATCTCTTTGATTATCAATTTTCCTGATATTTTAAAATAATAAATAGAAATTCAAGCTCTTATAAATATACTCTTTATTATTTTTTTTCATCTCATTTTCTATATTATTTATAAAGTTATTATTGTTTTATTTAATTCAGTTAAAATCAACATAAAGCAGCCTGACAAATGCAACTCAAATTGTTATTCCCAGGAGACCGAGTACCCTAGAATAAAGATAGATTTTTCATTTCATCCATGTTTGAGTTTCCAAAGAAAATATTTGTTTTCACAGTTATCATCCAGTTCTAATAAATTTTTTATGTAGTTTGTAAATGGTTCAGTTAACAAATATAAACATACCATAAGAGTTTTCTTGTGGATCAAGCAATTCAAATACTACACGCAATAGTTGTAATTGTTTTATTGAGCATATACAACATGCACTTAATTTACAGGCCTACCATAATAATATAATAAAATAAAATGATAAACTTAATTTAAGTTATTAATAAACAATCATAATTATATAAATATGACAGTAAACATTGAATGATTTTAATTACTTTTTAACATAAATCCTTACCTCAGAACTAAACTATCTCAAATGCATTTTTTTAATTATTTGAGTTTTTTTTTTAATTAAATAAATTTATTATTAAAAATAGATTTTATATGGTAATGAATGTCAGGATAATTTAACTCTGAGGAACAGAAATTTTGAACACCAATCATAGAATCTTGTATATCACAAAATTCCTCATCATTTCATGATTCCTATAATCATTTCACACCGCTAAACAATACGCCGCTGTAATGAAGTATTTTAAACTGAGGAGTGCTGTCAGTAAAATAATAAACAAAAATAAGCGAAACTGATTTTATTTGTGCTGATGTTTTGGCCTAAATTTCAGGCCTAAGGCTGGAAAACAAAAAAAAATGAGACAACATTCATAAAAAAACAAAAAAAGGCAGAACAAGAAATTAAAAGATAATAAATGATACTAAAATAAAATAAAATGTAATGTTGAAAAGGTACAATTTAGACAAAAAGATAACGAACATTGAAAATATTGGAAAAATAAAAAATAATTTGTATCATTTATTACATTCCTGATATCTTGTTACACTTTTTTTTTTCACTATATTATGGTTCTAATCTCATTTTATTTAAATTTTTAGTACTTATGAAGACCTGAAATTTAGGCTGAAACTTTAACACAAATATAAAAAGTTTCACTTGTGTTTATAATCACTCAGTCCATACCTCCTGTCCTTTTTTTTAACTGAATTGAAAAAAATCATAATTTGTATGAAGAAGTACAAAATCGTGACTTTAGCTTTCATTTTAGAAATAAATATTACTAAATGATTTTAATAATTTTTCAACTTTTGTTTGGAAATATGCATTTAAAAATTAAAAATAGTTGGAAAAATAAATTCTCTCCAATAATTTTAATATTTTGGGAATGTTTTTTGTTTAAAACATAGAAGTAACTACAAACATTTTTATTATTTTGAATTAATTTTAAGTCAGGGTGTGAGGTATGGAGATACAAAAGATTAAATATCCAAATTTAAAAATTTTATGTTTTGATAATTGGATGGGTAATTAATTCAGCATATCATGAAATGCTATGATTATACCATTGGCCTTCTATATATATATATCTAACTTATTCTAATAATACTCATCAAAGATTTGAGATTTTAAAGAAGAACAATAGTGCTATTGATATCTTTTATTAAATATAATCAGGTATTTTAGTAACCAAACAGTCGAACATGGTAACTTCAGTTATCCTAAACTGTGTTTTTCATTTTGATTGTATATTAAAATTTAAATATAATAAAATAATATATACAAATTACATGCTGATAACTAAAATAGAGAGGCCTGTACATTAGTGAGGATTGATAATCGATATTCCTGAACTGTCATCATTGGAAAAATAAGGATTTTTCAGAAATTTTTGAAAATGTCACACTACCGCGACAGTAAAAGCTACACTGAACAAACTTTAAACCAGTAATAAAAAAAACCTATATAACTGAAGCAAATAAAATTATTTAATCAGACAATTTTTGATAATAATATTCTCTTAAAAGGCTTAAAGACATAAATCTATGTCATTGGTAACCATAAGAGTAATGTAGAATAAAACAAAACTTTATTTGTTCCTATCATTCACAATTGTGTATTGCTATTGTAGATAGTCAGTTTATTCAGAAGTTTCTTGTTTCTCTTAGGAATATCATATATCATATTCATGATTTCACATTTACATGCTTAGTTATGTGAGTATTACTCTTATTTATGTGAAATTTAGCCTCAATATTTTTTATTACTGTTTTATGCTATTATTCAAAGATTCAAAAACTAAGGCTTTATTCTATCAAATACCAATGATTCACTAACCAGTCAATATTTTGTCAATTCTGGTATCATTATTACAGAAAATAAGATCACAGGTAGCACAACTCACATAACATTCAAATAAATTAATTCTTGATTATTTATTAGGAAGAGTTTTTTAATATATGAGGTGTTCATTCATAAAAAATAGTAACAGAAATATTTTATGAATTGAAGTTTTAGGCATTACTGGCTTTTTTAGGGTTGAGTTCATAAATTGTTGAAGGAATCTTTATGAAATTTATTTTCTTAAGAGAATGGTGTTGATATTAAGTAACTGTAAGTGACTCCTTGTTGAAGATAAAACATAGTAAATAAAAAAAATTAAACATTATAAAAGTTTTTATTTTTTCAGTTACCATGTTTTAAAACAGAATGCAACATATGTTTGAATGTGGAGGTGAAATTCTTCCTACAAAGTTTTTTATATAAAACGTTTATTAATTTTTAGAATGCTTTGGGGTCTTGACTTTTTGTAATTACATTTTTTTCAAGCTTGATGATGCATCATTAATGTAATCTAACCTAAATAAATTGTAATTAAGTTTGACAAATGGTTGTTGGTGAGGGGCAAAAATTCCAACAATTTTTAAAAATTAACACAGGTTTTAATAAAAACCTCCATCAGAAGAAATCTACCTCAATTTTCAAAGATATAGTACAAAAGAATTTGAAGTAGTTAATCAAGGATGTAAATAATTTTTTTTTAAATTCAATGATATTACAGCTGAGGATATTATAACATAGTATGTGGCAAAGGACATCATCAATAAAACAAAATAAGAGACAGAAAATGTTTGACCTGACCTGCCCGATTTGAAAATAGTAACATACTAGTTTCATTCATCCATACTATTTCCATTCATTAGTAACATACTATATTTATTCTAACCCATGATTCAATTATATCAATTGATTTAAATTGACATGTTTGTATTTATTTATGAGCAAGTTCACCATTTATGTGTATAATTTTCTCCTCAGTGTAAGCATACATATAAAGATATCAAGACAGAGTTAAAAATAAATTAAGATTAAAAAAGAAAGATTGTTTCATCATTAAAATTTTCATTAGTACTATTTCAATTTCACTTAAACATTATTGCTGAAATTAGCCAATAAATTGAAAAATTTACAATAAGAAATATTCTACAACTATAACATTTTGTTTTAATATGTTTAAAAGGCTTCAATAAGAAATTTTTTTTTTCTTTCAATTTTCCACAAAACAAATTAAGTGAATATCGAATATCAATCCTCGATACATACATTTTAACACATAATTAATAAATTAAAAACTTTATTGGCACTTTATTTGATATGAAGGTAACAAAAACTAAATAGAATGTTCAAGTTCCAAAAAGGAATAAGAGAAGGCGATCTGATATTTACAAATAAGGAAACTGAGCAGTCTACCATCTTGTAAGGAAACTTGGTAACTATATGGCAGCTGGATTATGGCAATATTTACAAGTGGCTGGTGCGTTTTCTACTTTTTTTTCCCAAATAGTTGGTAACCTTGACTTACTTCATTCCCGTAATCGGCCCATTTAGTCAGGTCCATGCTGGGTAAGATCCCACTTCGGCACGGGACCCTTGGATTACTGGAATAAAATAAAAAATATGAATATTGTCCAACAATAATAATGCTGTAGAATACCTGAAAGGTCACTTCCAATATTAGTGATCACTGGCATCCTTCTATACCTAAATTCACATGCACAGCCTTGGCACAATCCCCTAATTGAAAGTCCAAAAACTTTACATACTCTCTTGATCCATTGCAATGCAGTTAACTCATTATACTAACAGAGTATATACATGCTACAGTACTTGCTCCGTAATTAAAGTGTGTGTTATCTTCTAAATTTTCCAATGGACACATCTTTTTCCGGATCAGTTATTTATATGAATTCAAAAGAGACTTGCAAAACTTCATGATTTTCCCTTTTTAATCAAGAAAAATTTGAAATATTAAAAGTCTTTTGAACATATATTTACATAATACATAACAATAAAATATATATATATACATTTTCAAAATGAACATTAACTTACCCAGGACACAAAGTTAATTTGAAGCCTTTCTGGTTACATTTCAGTTTTACTTTGTGTTAACGTATATTTGAATTAAATTAAAAAACAAAATTAAATTAATCTTTTAACATAAAGAAAACTTGATTTTTTATTTATATTTGAACTTATATTTATAGTTAGGGTGCAAATATACCTGATATTAAAAAAGTCTTTAACATGCTGATTATGAGATAAGTTGTAGTTCGCATATTTATCAGTTTATTTTTCAATTAATTCATTAGTTATCTTGTAGTCAGCAGTCAATAAGTTGAAAAAAAAAATTAATCTTCTAAAAATTTTTAATGATCTATATTTTTCCCATAAATGTTAGTGAACTCATTTTATAAATCCTTTATAAATTGCAGCATATAAATTAATGGAAGATAAATAAAAATTACTTACATTTCGTAATCAGGAAGAACCATAGGATATACTTGAATTGAATCTATCAAATCTGTATTGTCACAGAGTATCCTCGATAATTTGATTTTTCTGATTTCTCGAAGTTGTTCTGTAAAATATTATTAGGTTCATAAACAAATTTCTAATTTATATAACAAATTTATTAAAAACCAATTTTATTCTGGCAAAATGTTTTCTGGGTTATCGATTAAAGTATTGAAGTACCTGGGGTAAAGGATGATGGCTGGTTAGGCAGCTCATACCAGAACCTATCCCCTCGCCTCAGAAAGCTCATTTGAGTAGCGATGACACAGGCAAAAGTGGGTCCAATCATGCTTCCGGGCAGTGGCTTCTCTGAGACTCCTCCGGACCATAAGTCTACATCCATTGTATGCCTGCCAATTAGCAAGTTTAGAATAAAAAAATAAATAAGCATATATTTTTGTTAAATCCCCATTACTTCACCATATTAAGGGAGATAGATAAAAGCAGCATAAGTCACAAAATGGTTGAAATATATCAGGAATTTTAAAAGCTTTACAGTTCCTTTAAGCTACACTGAAAAACAAATTTATTGGTGAAAAAATCATGTCGATTTCAAAATCTTCCACAGCTTTGAAAAATTGACCTATTTCAGTTATTTTCTAAAAAAAATTATTTATTGAATAAATTAAATGGTTATTTAATGAAACACAATTATTTCATAAAATAATTGGGTAATCAAATCATTATTTGTTGAAATAATATCAATCATGTAACTGTGTGTATTTATTTTTAGAAATAATCATTTACTGGAATAAAGTAATGAATTTTTGGAATAATGTTTGAAAACTAAAGAAAAACTACATTATGTAGAGATAGTTTACAAATATTGCTGGAAATATTGTAGCTACTACTATCGTGTATACTGTATAATAGTTGCTATTATAAAGGTGTTGTATCTACTGTTATGGGAGTATCACCGCACAGGGTCTGGTGTGGTACCTGATAGAACATGTAGCAGTAGAGATTACTGTCATATTAATACCAGTTTACATTCTGACACTTTACAGTCACTGCACTGGCTATCACAGCCACTGCCATGTTTGTAAACAGTATGATAGTTCTCCTTATATCAGTATACAAGTTAATGATAATATTTATTGTCTGAGTGGCAATTATCAAATTGTAGAATTGGCAGTAGTTTCACTGCTGCTGTACAAAAAAAGTTATGTGAAACCTAGTGTGACAATACAGTCATGATAGTAAATACTATCATGATAGCATCAGTATCATGATGGCATCATACAGTATACATCATGGCAGCAGCCAGGACAGTTAATGCAATGGTTGGAAACTATCTCCATCTAATGTAATTTATCTCCAGTTTTCATGAATTTAAACTTTATTTCAGATATATATTGCTTTATTTCAATGAATGATTTTCTTTAAAAAAAAAAAAAAAAAAATGCAGGCAGTTTTGATCCAGATTATTTCATGAGATCACCTTCTTATGTATTATGAAAGTATACCAAAAATGTCTTTTACAAATAAAAGTTGAAGAAAACAGTACTTATTAATATAATTATCTGATGATTTTTGGTTTACAGACTCCCCCCTTGCATAAAAATAAATGAAGTTTCATTGTCACTTTTTTTTGGCATAACCTTAGATTTTTCAATCTAAGGACTTTTTAAAGGCCTTTTTACTGAAGGAAAAAAAAGGACAGGATTGTGAAGACATTGTTCTTATATTTTTGTTTCAATATCGTAACCAATTAGCTCTAAAAATATGGATCAGAATTTTTGAACATACAGAAATATTAGGAACTATGATTGTGGAAATGGTTTCGTAATTTTTACAAAGGAAAGACTTTTTTAAATTGAATTAATAATGAAATCAGTTAGTTCTTTATATACATAATAACTTATTAAATTTGAATCATTACTGGAATATCTGCATATATCTGTGAACAGTCGTATTGGGCATAGAACCAAATAAGTCCTGGAAGTCTTCTCCATTGTGTAGTCCACAGAACTTCCTGCAATTAGCACATTTTCAATTGTTTAAAAAATGCTTCAAATCACAAACTTAAAAAATAAAAAAAATGAATAAAGTAATCACAATTTAAAAAAGTACCAAAAGGCAGAATTGAATTATAAACAAGCATGCATCTATAGTATATAAAATATCCAAATACCTGTAAAACATGAATCCTGGTATTCCGAATTCTCTTCCTCTCTGCATGTTAAATGCTACAAGATCCAATCCAAAATGATGTCCAGGTTTTTTTAGTAAGTGATTTGTTACCTATTGATGCCAGAGGTAGGAATATATGTGTCCATTAAATATAAAAAAATGATAATGAGAAATAAAATAATTATAAAAAAATAAATAAATATAATGATGATTACTCTAAAATCTTAAGAATAATAAAAATGTTGAAATAAGTTACCTCTTGAGTAATGGAGTCGTCCATAGCTTGCGCTACCTGATTCATCAAACCCATCAGATACTCATCCATTACACCCGCTCTATACAAATCATAAGGCCTTCGAATGAGATCAGATAACCTTTTTGATGCTGAAAAATATTAAATGAAAAATGTGTTTAAAATTTAAAAAAAAAGAAATTCTGAGGAGGTTGTATTTTTTTTTCATAGATGAATTGATTTACAAAGATTAGGCTCATTTATAAAACCAAAAAATTCTACCTAACTTATATTTTACTTTTAAAAAATTAAAATTAAGCCAATCAAACAAGTTAGAATTAAATTAATGGTTTCCAACTGGTAGTCTATTTAAGTCTTGGGAATGATCCATCTGAGAATTTGGTTGCACATATTTTGTGAAGACTTCTTGATAGAACTGGTTTATTGTTTACTTTTCTTGAGGTTTGGGTGTTGTAAGTTAGTAAGTGAGCTGTCTGGTTAGTACCAAGAATGATGATACACAAAAAGAATAAAATGCACTAATTTTTTTTACAAAATTTATTACTTGTGCAATGAAAAATTTATGATGATATTTTAAATTTTTTTCATTACTTTTTTAGTTAGTGATATAAATTATAAATTACTTATTGTGCACACAACTATTACAAAGTTTTACATCAACATAATGAAATCTTTACTAATCTTACCGATAAATTTGTGGGCTTTGCTCCATCTCTCGACAGCCGTAGGAAGAAGTGAATGTCCAAATCTAAAAGCTGCAGAAGCAAATGCATCAATTATGTTTGGATTAATAGTTGGATCATAACCGTCCCAGTAACCCTATAAATAAATTAAATTAAACATAATTATAATTTATATTATTATAAATGTATAGATGACAGTGTCAATAGTTAGGTAAAATTATACATCTTTTTCAAGCAAGATTCCAAACTTTTCCATAACTTCTTTTCCAAGAATGATGGGTAGGAACTCATTGAAAGTTATGTGCTGTATCTCAGCGATCACTATCCTTCTTGCTTCCTGCAGACAAAATAAAATTATTATAATTTTACTGAACTATCATTTCCCAACAAAAATTATTAATTTTATAATTTGAAACTGAGGATTTACAGCTGCATGAAAAGATAATGCTATGTTTAAAAATTTTGTTAAAACAATCTAGATTAGAGTATATTTTTGAAATATTTATTTTTGAAATTCATTCTTTGCTTTTGATCAATTAAAATAAAATTCTATTAATATAAGAAGAAATTAGATGTAGGTGTTATGCTACAAACATACAGATCTGAAGGAAATTAAATGTAATGTTTATTTATTCCTATTATAGACTAGAAAAGTGAATTTTTAATTTCCGAAATTTTCCATAGTTCAAGATTTAAAAAAATTAAGCAAGATTTTGATTAGAAAAGAATATCTGGAATATTATTCAAAGCAAAAATCTCTATTTTTCCAAAAATTTCATCCATTCATGTCTTGATATTGAGAAATTGTCTTTCTTTACTTCCTGTAATAAGCAAACAGTTAAAATAACTTTCTTTCTTTTTTTTTTTTTCAAACACCTCATGTCTGACTATAAGAAAAAAAAAATGTCTGTCCTCTTGAAGATTATTATGAAGGTGGTTACATCACTAATGAACAAAGCGGGTTCAGCTTTTCCTATGTTGTATCAATTTTACTAACAGTTGGTAAATTATAAAAAAATCTCTATTTTATGAAATATAATTCATATACATAATAATAATAATATAAATTTAAACAAAATATTCTCTATTTAACGTGGATTGAGACTTTTGAAAAGATCAACAATATTTAATTATGATCTAATATTTAGTGACATTTCTTGTGTATTTGATGATCAAGGATAAACAAATTTTTAAATGTCAAAATGAAAATAATTACTCATAAATAGGAAAATTTTAAATAGTAGCTATTTTTGTGAAAATTCCTTCCTATTAATATCTGTCTTTTTACATTCTTGAGTCCAGATGGATTATTTCAGTGAGATAGTGAAAATAAAATGCCCTAAAGTAGAGTTCATTATAAAATATTTTAATTGAACATAAAACATAGAATTATGGATAGGTATCGAAGTAACAATTTAATTTCTGGTATGGTATAAAAAACTAATATTTATTTAAAAAGAAATATAAACACTCAAAGAGAGGTGTTTATTTGTTAAAATGGTAATTTAATTTTTTACTTTGTTTACTTGTCTTAGCTTTCTTGAATTGTCAGTAATATTACAGTGAAGTAAATAATTAGAACAAAATTATTGTCCTTAATATTTAGGACTATATTATTTATTAATATAGAATTAAATATCATGTTTGAAATTTGAAAATTCTAAATTTCTGAAACATAATAGGAATATTTAATATATGTACATGGTTTGTTGATATATAAAAGACTTGTATGTTTCTTCCCCTAGTTGCTTATTAAATATAATAATAATTATAATGTTAAATATAATATTTAATAGTATTATATCTTCACAACATATAGGAATTTATAGAAATTAAATCTTATTGCTACTTTACCTGATAAAGTGTCTCGTCATCCCAGTGAGGGTTGACCTGGGCTAGGGCCCTAGCCAGTCTGTTGTGTTCACGAGCCATGATTGTATGCATACAAGCCAACACGAGTTGTTCGTTAACTCTGATTTCACCTAAAAATAAAATTACAATAGAAAATGATCATTTTATTGTATTTTTTTGGCTGCTTTAGTGATTACTTGTTTATTTATTATGATAAATCTGTGGTTGGTAGAGCAACAACAACAAATGCCCAATTACAAATCTAGAAAAATAAATCTGAAAACTGAAACAAAAGGTTTTCAAAATCAAAGATGGATATATTGCTATATTGGGGGGCACGGTAGAAGTGTGGTAACTTGCCTACCAACCCGAAGGTTACGAGATCGAGTCCTCGGCTCTACCTGGGATTTTTTCAAGCATATAAATATGCAATACTCACTCACAATCTCCCCCCCCCCGGAAAAAAAAAATAGATGTGGGAGTGATGAACCCACCCTATGAAAACCTTGTCATGAGACGTGTGATGTATTTCCTACGTACATTGTGCGAGACCTTGGACCTCTATGGTCTGTCCCGCCAATAATAATAATAGTAATAATAATATATTGCTATATTACAAAAATACAATAGTTTCTGGATTTTCTGAGACAATAGTCTTTACAAATACAAGTTTAATCTTTGACAGAAAAGTTACCTAAACAACTAAAATCCTCTAAAAATATAAATTGGTTATTGCTACTCCAGAAATAAAATACAAACAATAAGTTTATGTTTGGTTACTGATTCTACTTAAGAAAATATACATTATTTATATATTTTTTGTTTGTAAGTCTGTGATTAAATACATTTTAACTATTTAAAATTTTAATTATTTCAATAGAATCAATAGCTTACAGTAAGTTAAACTTACGTAATGAGAAATATATTAATTTCAGATTTGGAAAAGTTTTTAAACATTTTATGGTAAAAAAAAAAAATAAAAAGAACATTGACAATGGAAATAAATCTTTCTATCCTCAGAGATTACTATTATCTACTTAAGCACATTGGTGGGTTGTAAGGAATATTGAAAGTCTATGAAATATTAGATAAGTTAGAAAAAACAGAACTGTGGAAGAGCAGAGGAATGGTTAAATATTGGAAGTGTGAGGATATCCTTATCTAAGATGCCAAGGAGCAGTAGTTGCATACTTTCAAACCTGAAAAAAACTAAATATTCTTCTGACAATACATCTACATACTTGTAGTGAGTTTACATAGGTAGATGCAAGGAGCTTTTTGTAGGGTGACATATGCATGGGATAGAACGTAGTTGCAAGAAGCCATAAAATAAAGTGGATCTCTCCCGACTACTGTATCAAGATTTATTGTACATAGAAAATAACTCAACAACTTCTATAAGTAGATATGAAAATATATTACATATTTTAGGATATGTAGTATAACAAGATAGGGTTATTTTTGTAAAAAAGTATTTTTTTTTAAATTTCTTAAGTGTATAAAATGAATTAGTATTTTATTAAATATGATCATGATTTTTTCTATCAGTGTATTAATGATATGAGACATGAAATAAAATTTAATAATTCTAAAAATATAACCAAACAATTTTTCAATAGTCGAATTGTTTCAAAACAATCATTGTATCTCATTGAATAATTTTAACTAATAAATTTGAAAACTTCTATAACCATTAACTGAAAAAAGTTTAAATATCTAAAAAAGGAACAGACTATTTTCCTTGAAGGGATACTTTAGAGAGTGTCACTATAGGGATATAGCTCTTGTGGCTATCCTGTATTGAGATAAAAACACTATTTTTAAATCAATATTATTAATTTTTATTTTCAATTACATTTTATACATAAATAAAAATATTAAATTCTTTATTTTATTTCCTAGGAAGTTTATTTTTTATATAGTAAGATGTTGAAATAAAAGGAGACTTCCTCTAGAACATTATCAATACTTTATATTTACTTTACTTTACTTATATTTACTACAACCTTTTGGAGTGTTTCCCCCATCTTCTAGCATAACTATTGCGATAGCTAGTGATAAGAATATATAAAATTTATAAAAATAAGAAATATAGTAGTTTTTATAGTTACTATGCTAATTACTAAAACTCTAACTCACCATCATTCAGTGAAATTGTCAATGAAGACAAAATTTCTTAAAGAAAATGGATATATTTGATTATAAGGAATAATGTACTATAACATGGCTAAACACTCTGCAATATTATTAAAGTAAATATAAAGCATTGATAATATTCTAAAGGAAATCTCTTTTCACCTCAACACTTTAGTATATAAAAAATATTTCATTTATAAAAAGTACTTAATACACTTCTTTTTACATCAGTAACAAGAAGTGTATTAAAAGTGTACTCTTATTAGATTTCATAATGTATATTTTAATATGTAATCATTTCTGACACATTTTGTTGATTATTATGAAGTGAATATTAAAATAATATTACAAAAAAAAAAAAACTCACCAGCTTCAAAGCAGTACTCTGTGTTGTTGGCTCTTGTACACCCTTCTTCTGGAATATCAACTTTCAACGGGAGAAGATCTTTTAAACCAAATTCTTGGAAAACTGGGTTCATTCTCAATAATCCTCCATAGCCAGTACGTAAATGCCTGTAATAAATAATTTTAATCAGGACAAATATCATAATAATATGATAGTACCTTTATCATCCATGTTTTGATAAACTTGAAAAAAAAATATATAAATTTCTCTTTTATTGAATTGCATTATTAATTTACAAAAATTCTTTTGAATTTTTCTTTTTAATAGATATGTCTCGATACATATTGTAGTGTCTCAGATCACTGTTTAGAAATAGAATTAATCAATTATTGACAATTATCAGGTTTAAAATAAGTAAGGGGCTTAATATTGGGTTGGAATAATTAGAGGTATTTACGTTTATTATATTGGTAAAATTTCTTAATTGATTAAATTTAGATATAAATAAGAAATTTAGAGGTATTTACGTTTATTATATTGGTAAAATTTCTTAATTGACTAAATTTAGATATAAATAAGAAATTTAGAGGTGAGCTAATATAAAACCATGACGATAAAATAAACATTTAATTTGACTTTTTATTTCATAGAGTGCTTAAATATTATGTGGTTATGACTAGTCAGATTTTATTTATTTGATAACATTATGTATGAAGTTTATACTAAATTCCATTGATGGACACAATCTAAAATTTCATCTGTAAGCAGTTTGATTTATACTATTAATGAGGCATATATAAAAATAATAAAGTTGGGAAGTGTTAGATGTGCTGGACATCAAGCGTGAATGAGAAAAATTAAGCCCGATTAGATTAATTAAATAATAAGATTAATTAAACCTGAAATAGTTAGAAAAGCTCTATCTAAAGTTTTGTAGACAGACTCAATTTGAATAGCTTGTTGGAATTGATAATCAGAACTAGGCTACAAAAGATCCAGTTAGATTGTAGTTCATTGTGAGATATTAAAATACAAATATTGTTTACATGAATAAAATAGTTAAAGTTATAACAAAAGTTCCATTGATATATTTTTAGAAAATAGATAATATTTTACCTAGAGAATTCTTCAGTAACACCATACACTGTGTTTCCATCGATGACTCCAGTCAGAGTATTGAAAGGCACTCTTGATCCTAAAAAATAAAAATAAATAGCTATATAAAAGAGAATATTTTGGCATAAAATCAAAATTATTCACTTAGTAAATTGTTACAAATATGTTTTTAAATTTACAATTGAATTTCTTCCAAAATCAGTTAAATAACGGTTAAATAATAACTGAATAAATAACTGTTAATAACGTGTAAAATTATAACTGATTATGGAAAAAATCCTTTCACCTCATGTTCATCTAATATAAACACTGTCTAAGAAAAAAATAAAGAAAAATTGGTAAATGGATTTGTTGATTTTGGAATGCTACATCTCATATGGAATGCAACTTTTTATGTGTGTGTTTTATAAGCTATATTAATAATTTTTTTGTTGACAGCATAGGTTTACTTTAGGCTGTATAAATATATAATATTGTAACAGTGGAACAACGTGCTTTGGCAATATGTTTGTGAAATTAAAATTTTAGAAAAATTATTGATCTATCTTATAAAACAATTTCGCAAAAATTTTTGGTTCCTTATTGCTTATGTTAAAATAATTAATCCTAATATAAAAAAAAAGTTTTACCAAGTCGACAGTTAGGCCTAACAGCAGGGAATGACCTAACGAAGTCCTGACATTTGACGCCATGCTTGGCATAAAAGTAATCATCATCTGGAATGGTAATTTCCATGCAGTATGGATGCTTGAGATGTGCAGGCCTATTACAGCACTCCTCTGGTTCGTTCTTTGTAAAGCGATCTGAAAAGAAGCACCAATAAAAAAAGGAAAATGACAATGATAGTCAAAGGTGCAACCAAATAATGAACCCACAATGAATGATTTTATACTGTTGAATGTGTTTCACTGTTGAAATGTCTACATTAAACAGTATAAAATGAGTTATATTTTTTATTACACCACTGAAATCCACCTCATAAAAGATGATTAATTTTGGATAACTTTCAACTGAACCATCAGAGGGGTAAAGTGAACTTAAAAAAAAAGTGGTAATGTCAATTAAAAGATACGTATAAAATGAGTTATATTTTTTATTAAACCACCGAAATCCATCTCATAAAAGATGATTCATTTTGGATAACTTTCAACTGAACCATCAGAGTGGTAAAGAAAACTTAAAAAAAAAGTGGTAATCCCAATCAAACGATAAAATACAAAATAAAAAGTCCAAAAAATACCCATATTAGGTTGTTACAAAACTCTGAACATAAAATATATTTTATTTAAAACATCGTAAAATCTACACATTAAAATTATTTTCTTAAAAATAGGTCATCATCTATTCTGCTACTGTAACCGTGTGCTAACCCTGTGTGTTCGGTAGCTCTTCAGGGTCCACCTAACCTTATATAGTGGATACTTGTATACTTTATTGGGGAAAAATCTGGCAGTCAAACTTAATTCTGGCCAAATCACTTCCTTGCACAACAGTTGGTTTAGTGACAGTACTTCCTTACAAAGTGCTGAACCTCTGACCCTTCATTGGTTGAAGGAGTTAAGATTTATTTTTTTTAAAGGATTATTATTTAAGGATTGGAATTTTTGCGTTTTTACAAATTATTTTCTATAAGTTCTATACACATTTGTATGCTTCTAAGGAACATTTCTTGACATTTCTAACAATTTTAAACAAAATTTATTTAACATATTTTTAAATATTTCACAATTTTTACTTATTCTTGTTATAGGTATATAGTTTACTCTATTTTCCCTTTTCAATTTATCAATTTTAGATGATAATTCTTAAGTGGTAGCAAATGGACCCTGACTGGAGTGATTTAGAAACATCCACCTCTGAAGAACTTCATTGGTTTGATAGATTGAAGGTCATTTTGAAAGATGCTGTTTCCAGAATTGAACTGCCAGAGCCAAAATGTTGGCATGTTATGTTGCACCTACTTATTGGTGCTCCTAAAGGAAAAATTTATTTGGCTGGTACCTTTGCGTAGCGCTGGGCTGCACCACAGTTAAAAAAAAAAAAAAAAAAAATTGGTGATCCTAGGGAGTAGTGGCATGCGCAGCCCCAGCGCACTGCCCCACTGCTCCCGCACCCCGTATGCCAGAGATGGCAAGGGAGGGGGATATAAAAAAAAAAAAAAAAAAAAAAAAAAAAAAAAAAAAAAAAAAGGTACCTTTGCGTTCAGCCTTACTTTCCAGTAATATTACTAGAATAGGTTGAAACAGTTGGTAGGCATAATCAAATAATGGGTTAATCAAAGTAATCACTGATGTATTCATTTTTTACTTCAGAGTCAAACAAAGTTTAAAATGGAAATTTTAATGAACTAATGAACAAAACGTTTTGTAACAAAGTATTTATAAGTATTTGAATATACAATTACAATATCTAAGCCTTTTATAGATTCATTTATCAACATTTATAACAAATAAAATATTTTTATACAGTTTAAAAAAAAAAATTCTTTACCAAGAGGTGTTCCTGTTAGGGTAAAATCGTGGTCCATGAACTGACCCCAAGCTACAACCATGACAGTACCAGCATGGTCATGGAAGCCTTCATCTGGATGGATCGTTCTAGACACTATCCTAGGTAGAGGCAACTGGGTTCCTAAGATACCTTCTCTTGGTGCGCCCATACCATCAGAAAACATAGGAGCCATCAACCTGAAATAAGTTAGATGAGTTTAAAATTAGACATATATTACATACATTTTCACACCAGTGACCACAGGATAATGTGCAAACTATTTTTTTTTTTATTACTTCTATTTTATATTTTATTTTTAAGCACCTCCTATAGTCTCTTCTTCTTGATAACATATTGGTTTGTAGGACACTCCAATACTTTATTTCGAGAAAACAAACAAATCATATTATCTGACCTGAGTTAGAGTAGTTTTTGAAATAAACAACTCAATTCTTGAGAGATAATAGAGAGCCATGGTAGCCATAATAGAGGATGAAATTATGTTTTGTGGCTTAGGTAAGCAGTCCACAACGTGGGTGTAAAATAAAAAATAAAAAAAATTAATATTCAAATAGAAAATATTTTTTAATTTTCCTATATTTTTAACCGTTCTAAGAATGGTGACGTTTTAATATTTTTGTAGCTCAAAAAAGAACCTGAGAAATTTTATAGACCAACATGTGTGCCGCTACATTTTTCTAATCCAAAAACGGTAACGAGGTCAAAAATGTCTTGAAACCGTGGGCTTATGTTAAATCTATTTAAATAAATAAAAAAATAAATAATGTTTTAAAAAATTCATGATAAAGTAATTAATCAGTAAATAAAAAGGGCTCTTGTTTATTTATTGGTAGTTTAAAATTAAAAATACACGTAGTTCTTTGAACTAATTCCAAATAGACTATGCTAAAAGGAACGGTTCTTTAAAATGAAGGACTTTCCTCATCTTTGCTATGCCAAAATCACAAAATATAGCACCAGTTAAAATTATGGACATTGCATAAGAATGACAATTACAGATTTGATCGAGAGGTGAATTATTTTGCAAAGGGCTTTTTTCGTTCAACTAAAGTTTTATTAGCACGTGTGCATTACGATTTTACAATCTTTCTATCTTGAAGAGTATATAAAAGCTAATATGATGTAATTTAGTTCCTCAGTTTTACAATTAAAAGACAAAAAAATTAAAAGAGTACAAAACAAAATACTTATTTCTTATTTTCTACCATGGAAAACATATAAAAATAATCGAGTACCTTTGGAAGGGCGCGTTGGTGCCACCCCAAGAAGGGTTGTTCATGTTGTTGCAGAGGCCGTCGTGCCTACGATACTTGCCCGGGTGACAGGTGACATCAGAGAGGTAGGCAGGGCAGACTTCCTGTATCATAGTCCTCGAAGTGTCCATCTGTGGTAGGCCTTTCTCTATGTCTTCCACGCTCATACCGTACCTGAAAACATAACCGAAGTTATTCTTTTTCTTAAAACTTTTGACAAAGAGATGTCTAAATTTTTTTAAATAGTTCAGAGATAAGATATAAGATAAGAAGTTGAAACTTGGATTTAATCGGACAGAAGAAAGTTTTTCTTAAAGAACCGGTTTTTTAAAAATTTATTTATTGATATTTACAACTGTATAAAAAAATATAACAAGTAAATTTGATTATAATGACATAATGATATGATACAGGATGTAGAGAAACTATCCAGTAGTAGAACTCTAACAACAGCTTACAATATAAGGTCACGAGGTCATCTTCTTTTCAGGCACCTCGGAGGATTGCCAGGAATGGAAGAGGAAGCAAGGTTAGAAACTAGTGGGTTTGGGTTGTTAGGGAGTTTATTATGGAAGGAAAAATATCGGGTTCGGGCTAGATCGGTTACATAAGGAACATTTAGGCCTTTATGGATGCTTTTATTAGTAAAAAAAATAAGGAGCATTGAGAGAAAATAAGTGGAACGGAGAACGGTGTTATGTAGGTGAGGAACAGGATGGCTTTTCGAGGAAGAAGTTTAAGGATGTGGGATTTAAAGAACCGAAAAGTAGCCTTTCTCAAGAGTACGTTTTAGGTTGGGTAAAATGAAAATAAAAATGTTCAAATTTTGCAGAAAATTTCATCTTTTTTTTTTGTATACAATATTTAACTAAGACCTGACACAAACGTTCCGGTATACCGGTGAGGTAAACCTACACAGGAAAACTGAAGCATATTTCCCAGGCGCTGCAGGCAAAACTGCACTGACATTGCGGTTTGAGTAGAGCACACATGTTCCGTTATACCAGTAATGTTTATCTGTATAGATTTACCTGACAGGTATATCAGGTAATGTGTGTGACGGGCCTGAGGATGACTAAGTTAATTTAATTTTTAGGGGAAGAAAGAGTATCATCAAAGTGTATGTGTATCATGAATATGTATCAAACTTATAGTGCTTATCAAAGTTCATTAAAGATGGGGGAAGTACATATTTTTGAATGATAAAAGGAATTGTCAATCTAATAAAAATGGATGTAAATTGGAATTTTTTAAAACATACAATTGTATTTAAAATTAATAATATGAAATATTTGTGAAGAAACTTCCCATTGGCTGCCCTCCGATAACCTTTCTACATTAGGAGGCATCAGAACCATCTCCCGTTCCCCATCCCGGAGGATAATCAGGAATTGAAGAGGATGCAAGGTTAGAAACATATGAATTTGAGTGATTAGGGAGTTTATCATGGAAGCATTGATATATGGTTACATATGGAACATTGAGGTCCCTATGGATGATTTTATGAATGTAATATTCAAAACATAATCCTCCCAGGTACGTTTACATAAAAAGAAGAAAAATCTAAAATAAGATTATATTTAAAAGTTTTTTTAATCATTTATTTATTGTTATTTACAACTGTGTAACATATATACAAGTAAATTTGCTGTAGGTGAGATAGTGACATGATACAAACATGTGGAGAATCTACCCATTGATAGAACTCCAATAACATTTCTAGAGAAGATCCCGAGGCCATCTTCTTTTCAGACGTCTAGGAGGATTATTAGGTAATGAAGGAGAAGCCAGGTTAGAAACAAGTGGATTTGGGTGGTTGAGAAGTCATCATGGAAGGAATAGTATCTGGTTCTGGCCAAATCGGGAACATACGGGACATTGAGGTGACTGATGACTTGATTTGAGACAAAGTAAGGAGCATTAAGAATTTTACGAAGGATTTAGGACTGTAAGGATTGGATTTGGGAGGAATTTGATGGCTTAGTGGAGCCCCAAAGCTCAACTCCGTATCTCCAGATAGGCCTTATAATAGTCATGTTGATCAGTCTTTTGTAATGGATTGGCAATTTAGACAGTTTCTAGTAAATGTTGTAACAGTCGAAATCGAGGAGGAGTTTCTTGTCTTTTCAGTCTTGTATGAGGATTTCATGTCAGTCGTTTGTCGAGATGAGTCCTACATATCATTTAAAGTTAAACTTCGTAAAATATTGTGCGCACTTACCACATATCACCTTACATGTTCCCTACGAATGAGGGATCTGATACAAAAAGGAATAAGGAATCACTAAAATTCTTAAAGTATCTCATGATAAGAAACCAATAAGACTAAGATTAGTACGATATGATGCTGTTGAAGAAAATTAATAATATACGTATCACCATAATAATAATCACCAGAGTCCCAGATATAGCAATAGGAAGTCTAAAGCAAAATGGAGCAGACTGCGTAATAAGGGAAATTGTTTATAAAACCAACAGAAAAAAATGAAGAGAAATGTTATCTCTAGATACACTAGCAGTGACACCTTATTTTGGAGATAGAAAGTAACTTTAAACCACAAGGGAAAAGAACTATAGAAAATTATCTGGTCTTTAACGATGGAAATTCGTGGTAAGTGGTATGAGTGAACGCGTAACAGGCGTTCAACCAAATATAAGGTTCTAAAAATTACTAAAAGTTTCTGGTGTGTCTACTCGCATGATTTTCGAATGCAATGGAAATTACAAGAATTTTTAGTTATATCTTAGTCAATATTGGTTCAATTGAGAAGTTTTATTAATTTTGTCATGTTTAAATTTACCTTTTTAAAATTTAAATGAGGAGAAGATGGTTGGGGGTGCGGTCAATGAAACACAAATAAGTATGACTAACTTATTTGTGTTTCATTGACCGCA
>NW_027109550.1:544027-554915 GCF_000696795.3 Halyomorpha halys
CGTGGGGCGAAACGTTGGCTCATTAAATTAGTATATTTCTACTATTTGAGTTTTTCTTGACCGCACCCGGACCATATTCCTTTCATATTTCTAGACAACTTTTTTCGGACGTCAAAAATGCATTTATTAGACTGGAGCAATCTTAAACACAAGAATCTTTTGAAAGATACGGAAAATTTCATTTAAATAAAATACCTCTAACGATACTAGGAAAATCTGATGACGACAATCGGTTTGTAACAAACCAAATATTTAGGGCCAATCTATTCCCTTGGAGGAACCAATCTATAAATTTAGATAAAAGTCTTAAAACAAAATTTAGGTTTATTACTTTTTTTATTTATTTATTTAAATTTCAAAGATTCCTTTACGAGGGCGAAACAGCTTCCCTCCAAGCAGGGCCTGCCACTGGCAGTAGAGAATGTCTAAGTTCCTTAGCCCCCAGCTGGTACAAAAAACTTTTTAAGAAATAAGAAACAAATATTCTTATCAAATTGTAGATTAAATTATAAACATTGATAAAAAGAAAATATTTTTTTAGGAAGTAGCTGACAGAACACAGGCATAATTCACTTATAAATAAACATTATTATCTTTAACTGTTCTTAAAATTAATAATCATTGATATTAAATATGTTGATAAGTACTGAATAAAATCAAGAGAATCAGATTTGTGTGCATTGCAATTATCAAGCATATAGATTTGATATATGTACAGATGTATACAGTTACTTGATCTGACTGAGGAAGCTAAAATTTGGGAATGTATTACAATACAGACAGTTAGATACCTTATATCAGCCGTTGATTGGTTCTAGGGTCGTGAGCAATCTCAGCCTTTATAAAATGTGTACCATATTTTTTAATGGACTTGAAAATACACCAGATGGTTCAGCAACCGTAGTTCAAGGTTTAACCAAAGAAACACCAACGATCGACGAATTCTAAAAGCATATCCGAGCAGGAAGGTATTTTCCTGCAGTCTTGTGGCAGAATAAGATACAGCCCATGGGTGTTAAGTCCCGATACCATAAACAGAGGCAATTCGCCTATTTGCTGTGATAGGGACAGAGATGTACCCGAGGGGTATTCGATGTTGGAGAGGCAAAACGAAAGTTAAGGCAAAAACGAGAGATGAGTAATAGAAACAATATTACAAACTAGATGTACATAATGTTTAGAGTGCATTTTACATTGGCCAAGGAAATTTTAAGGGATGTGGAATAGGCCCACTGAGTGCGAGGACACTTAGGCTCTTTGCGGCTTCTTAATATCATCGAATGGGGAGGGATCGCTATGCCGATAGTTTTGGTTAAATATAATTAAGGCTGCAAAGTCCTAATCCCTTCTCTCAACGAGTAAATTGGCCTAGTAGTACAAGAGCCCAAGAGGAGAAAAAAGGCAGTTATATCACCACAATTTTGGATTACTTTAATGAAAACTATGTATGATTAATAGTCAAAATTGATGAGTCTACCAAGTATAGTTAGAGGAAATAAAAATGGAATAAAAAATGGCGGCTGTTTCAAAGCGATCAAAAAAAAATTAATTTTTTATTCGGAGCTCTGTATCTTAAAAAGTAGGAACAACACAAGAAAACCTAAGAGAACGTCATTTAAAGAAGAGTAAATTTGCTAAAATATGAGCCCTAATAGAGTTATTTACGTTAAATAGTTTTCAAAATATAGCGTCTTAAAAAGCAACATTTCATAAAAATGTTGTATGGGACGTACTGAAAGATCAGTAGTTAGAGAAATTATTTTGAAAATTTTATATCTCATAAACCATTTGACGTACAGATGTCTAGTAGCACTCCGATTAAAGCTAGTTTAATGAGCTATAAAGTAGTTAATTATGTTTATCTTCGTAGGAGTAATAGTTTACATGAAATTTGCGAAAATAAATTGATTTATAGTTGTTCGGACAAATTTTCTTTTGCCAAATTCATTATATATATATAATTATATGTGAATATCATAAAAACTACTACCTCTACGAAGATAAGTGTCACAAACTACTTTATAGTAAGTTAAATTTCCTTTATTTTGAGAGTTAGCAGACATATTTGCGTCTTATGGATCTAGAGATATATTTTTTTGTTATGTTCTGTTATCCTGTATAAAGGATAGGACCAAGGATACTACCCTGAGGTACACCAGCAGACTGAGAAAACAGGGATGAATAAGCGCTGTTGTGATTTACTTGAAATAACCTGTCTGAGAGATAAGAACGGATAATGAGATAATATGAAAGGGGTAGGAATTAACGGATCTTGTATAGCAGTCTTGGGTGCCAGACTCCATCAAAAGCCTCAAAGTAAACTTTTTTTTTCGTATGCCACAGGAAGTGGGCTATTACGCCATTTTCCCTCTCGCAGCCCGATACAATTTTACCATTCCTCTTAGTTTGTCCGCATCTCGCTCAACATCCTCCAGACCAACACACGCCAAAAGATGGTCCCCATCCATGTCCCCCATGTTACATAGAGGACATTTCGGGGAATCTACGATGCCAATTCGATGGAGGTGTTTTTGGAGCAGATCATGTCCTGTTACTAGCCGAAAATAGGCCACTCTCTCCGCTCTGCTAAGATTCCCGGGGATTCGTTTATCCTTATCCAGTAGGCTCTCCCACTTCTTTCCTTCCTCTTGAACTTTGTGTCTAGCACTTGTCCTGTCCTTATAATAAGAGCTTATAAGTGATTTCACTGTTCTGTAGGAAAGTGGTAGAACAGGCTGGTTCTCTGCACAACCAAGTTTAGCCAACTTGTCAGCTTGCTCATTACCATCTATGCCAACATGGCCTGGTATCCACTGCAGGGCTATAGCCCTTCCTCTTTTCTTCATGATAGCAGCCATGTTTCTGCACTTTTCTTCCGTAGGTGACTCTGCGGCACCTGGTATAGTTAATTTTTGTATTACGGCTTGGGAGTCGCTGAATATTACCGTGTTGTCATTGCATTCAATAGTGGCTTCCATCGCAAAGCAGATAGCCTGCATTTGTGGATTATAATTATCACTTAAAGTAAACTTAAAATATATAAAAGAAATTAATAAAAAAAAAAGAAAATGAGATGGGTGTTTCTTAAATCAATGGGCGAAAGGCAGCAGGTCGATAAGTAAAGACTGTAGGAGTCCCATAAAGTTGTTCCTGGCGCTGCTACAAATTGATGGACCCAAACCGTTTTAAGAGCAACCGGAATATTCACGGCGATTATAATTTAACGAAACCGTTTACACAGCCGCTCGAGCGGGACCGGAGCGGACGCAAGTGCACCCCGACCCAGACATATTGGCCCGGAAAATAGGCCCTTTTGAAACCTACCAAAGGATGTTAAACAAGCCGTGGCTCCGTTTACGTAACAGTGTCTAGTCTCAGTCTGGGGGGTTGTAGCTTCCAAAGATATTTTTGGTAAAAAAATAAAAGAAAATGGACAACTGTGGTTTACCGCTAAAATAATGAAAGTACTTTTATGTTTGTCTGGTATTTTCACTTTTGACTCCATCTATACAAGTAGTGTCGGTTCAAAACATCCTCCTTTCTTTGACAAATCAAAACTCAGAATATCCTACCATAAACATGTGAAACTATTAGGTTCCGCATCAAAATGAACAATCTTCATGATATAATAATTGGCGTCTTAAAGTAACTTCTCAATGGCAGTTTAAATTAAATTAAAAAAAAAAATTTAAAAAAAGTTGGATATTTTTCTACTAAAAAAATAAATAATACAATAAAATGAATTTTTGTATGCTTGGAAGTAGTTAAAAAAAAAAATCTTTGGAATTAATGTTAACCCGGCAAGAGTGTCCTACTTTTTTGTCCCCGGTGAGCATTAGGTGACCCGTGAGCATTAATCTCATGATAGATGATTAAAGCTATTTTTTTAATATAATGAAAAAAACCTTTAAGAATACTCTCAATGTAAATTTTTTTATTTAATATGATTTATAACTGTACAAAAAATAAATACAATAAGTAAATATGTTCTATGTTTCATTACACTTGAAAATCTTGGGAAGGGACCATGCATTGATGGTACCTCAAGCATTAATTTAAATTAGAAGGACCCGTGGCCATCTTCTTTACAGACGCTTCGGAGGATTATCAGGGATTGTTAAGGATGAGAGATTAAGAATTAATGGGTTAGGATGGTTAAGGAGTTTGGAATGAAAAGTATATCTGTTTTGGGCCAAATCTGCAATGAATGGGATGTTAAGGTCTTTGGGATGAGTTTATTTGTAACGTAATAAGGAGCATCAAGGATTTTACGTAGGATTTTGGATTGTAAGGATTGGATGTGGGTGGAATTTGATGGTTTGATAGAGCCCCATAGCTCAATACCTTATGTCCAAATTGGTCTGATTATCGTAGTGTTTAATATTTTTTTGTAGTGAATGGGAAGTTTAGAGCTTTTGTCAAGTAGGTGTTGTAGCAATCGAAATCTACGAGCAGTTTCTTGTCGTTTCAGTCTGGTACGTGGATTCCATATAAGTATCTTGTCGAGATGGAGTCCTATGTATTGAATCTGTTCAACAGGCGTTAGTGAAGTATTTAGAAAAGATACTATAGGACAGGAGGGCAGAGGTTTACGACGGAGAGTAAAGGTGATCTGGTACATAGTTTTCATTAAAGTTATCAAAAATTTAGGTGAAATAGTTTAGAGGTAGTGAATATTATGTATGGTCCGTAAAAAATGTCGGATTTGTTTACACGCAAACATTTCTCTTCCTGTTTTCTTTATTCTTTTGTTTTTGGCATAACCTCAAGAGGTTGGCCAGAGTCACATTTCAACAAAGGTGATTATCTCATAAGTGTTCTTTTTTGTTATTTGTTTTGAGTTTTATATCGAAATGAATTCCACCGATATTCGAGTAATTGTTTGTACAAGTATAAACTTGGTAATAATGCTACACACCATATAAACCAGACGTTTGGGGAGAATACTGTTAAAGGTCGAAAAGTGCAGCATTGGTTTGAAAAATTTCGGTCTGGTGATTTTTCACTATAACTCGAATCGCGAGGTAGACCCGAAATGACCGTGACGGCGACATACATGGCACTAAACAAAATTGCGAAATTAAATGAATTGAAATATGAAGTTTTTCAGCAGGCAGCCTATTTTCAGATCTCTCGGCAAGCGACTTTCATTTTTTACACATTTGGATCTGTTTTTACGGGCTAAACTGTATACAAATGAAGACAGCAAATTCAATATCTGAATCTATTGATCCTAGAGATCAGATTTTTTTAAGACAGACAACTATGCTTTAAAGTCCCGCTGGGAAAAGTATATTGAAGAGATTGGAACGTGTTTTAATAAAATACACAGCTTAATAAAAAAATAAAAAGTTTTTTCAACTTCAACAGTGTCTAGTCTCTGTCTGAGGGGTTGTAGCTTCCAAAGATATTTTTGGTTAAAAAAAAAAAAGAAAGAAAATGGAGCTCTGTGGTTTAAAGCTAAAATAATGAAAATACTTTTATGTTTGTTTGGTATTTCCACTTTTGACTTTTGGCTTTAAAGTCCCGCTGGGAAAAGTATATTGAAGAGATTGGAACATATTTTAATTAAATACGCAGCTTATTAAAAAAATAAGAAGTTGTTTTGCTAGCATAGGAAAAGTTAAATATTATTTATGGGGAGAGGCCTAATTCAGAGTAAATTCGTCATTTAACCGACAAATTGTCTAAAATGTTCTTAGTAACGGCATGAAACCCTTCACTTCCGCCCTCTGTGGTAGTCATACTTATCTGACTTTTCAAACAGACAATTATAGCGAGTAGGTTGGTCGATGTACGACATGTCACAATCTCACAAGAGAAGATCATATCACAAAATAAAGCCAATCCTTCCCCGCCGGACCCGCCCCACTAAGACCCCGGGTAGCGACGGTCCTATATCACTTTTGAAATATTATCTTAAAATGGGAAGAGGAGACTTTGAGATAGTTAAATCGAACAATACTTAAAAAGCGCTGGAAATTTAAAAACGGCATGAAACTCTCCACTCCCGCCCTCTATGGTAGCCTTACTTAACTGACTTTTCAAACAGACAATTATAGAGAGTAGGTTGACAAATTGTCAAATTCTGTCCACAAAAAAATCTGAAATTTCAAATGAATAAACCTAATAATATATACACATCTGTTCTGAAACAAGCAAAGATTAATTTCAAATCAAAGTAGCATGGTTAGAGTTGTGTGATGTGCACACTGCACTAGGTTTTTTCTTGTTATTTGTACAAGATATTTGCTCATAACCAGAATGAATATTAACTTTGGTGATACCTGACTATTAAGTTGTTCAAAAATACAAGAAAAAACTACTGTAATTTATTTTCTCAAAATTAGATTTTTTCCTTCTTTTTCTTCAAACTCTCGTATGAAAAATTAACAAGTAGTTTCATTATCATTTGTAAAGGAAAATCATTAGAAACAGAAGACGACTAAATTCATACTGAATTTAGATGTTATGCATTTAGTATCCGGCATAAACCGAAAAATTTGTATTCATTTCGTTTTGATTTTTCCTAAAATCAATTCAACAAGGTTATTTCTCCACCATGAAAACCAATTCTGACCGGCGTGGTGGACAAGGAGAGAGAAATTGTATGTAATTGACGCCATTCTGCAAAAAAGTGATTCCCAACCAGCTCCGATTACAAATATAACTTATAGAGTCGTCCTCTGTGAAATTTTCGGCAATCTTTCTGGAAGTAGTTATAATTATCGATTTAGCCTATAACTACTACAATAATTTCAAATTGTTTAACTATTACCCTGGATCTATTTTAACCCAATGAATTAAAGATAATTAAAAACCATTAATTAAAGACTTTAATTTATGGTAAGCGATTTATTTTTCTAAATAATCTATATAGAAAAAATACATGCTGAGTAAATAAATAAGAGATCAACCTTTTTAGTACTTGGGGTTTAAAAAGATTTAAAAAAAAAAAAAAAAAATTGTATCACTAATAAACAGGTCTTAACCCGGGAGAGGTTTAGCCTTGAGCTTTTTGTCCATATTGGGAAATAAACGTCAATATTTTCCTAATATTTCATTTGTTGTGTTTATACTTTTGTATATCTTCCGTTATTGCCATCAAAACCGACTAGTTTCTAACGTTGTTTCCTTGTACATTCCTGACAATTCTCCGAGGCGCCTGAAAAGAAGATGGCCACGAGACTTGCTAAAATAAAACGTCATTAGAGTGCTATCAATGGGTAGTTTCTCCACACGCCTGTATCACTTCATAATAGTTTATATCAAAATTACTAAATGTGTAATTAGGTACAGTTGTAAATTTCAATGAAGATAGAATACAAATATTTAAATATAATAATAACGGTCAGTGGGAGTTATTTGGTTGGCGTCGCCTAGCAACTCGTTAAGAATCTACGGTCTTGAATCAGATGAATTAAAATTAGACAATCGGATACATTCATTGAATCAGTATAGACGTGGGCCCACCAACGTTTGACCGATTTGGAAAGTTTCATATAAACGCAGCATCTACGACTTCGTAGCAATTGTTCTACACTATTGTTACATCAAGAAGTCGCAGAAACTTAGTATTTTATATATATGTACTTATTAATTTTGTAAAATTATTTATTGCTTCTCATTATTCAGTTTTCAAATTTAATTTTATCTTGAAATATATTTCTATTGTTAAATCAGCCTAAATAAATGTTTATATCCGAGACAGTTTTTTTTTCTTCTCTGGAACTTCCTTAAAAAAACAACTCCGTCGATTTGAGGTAACTTTAACGGTTACTGTCGTAATAAAATTTACAGTCACGCCAATTATCTAGCACTAGGCATACCGTGAGAGTTGACAATACATAACATATTACAACTTTTCGTCAATTAAGATATTTTAATTGACGAAATGTTGGTAGGTTTTGTTTTTTTACTGCCATTTGAGAGGCAAAACATTTTACTAAGCAATCTTACAATAACATTTTACTATAGAAAAAATAATTTAATTGAAAAACAAATCGCTATTAGTTATATGTCTCGTTAAGAGGAAGAGAGAGAGGAACAAAATGTGGTAGTTAAACCTTGCAAGATATATTGCAAGTTGTACTACCGTTAGATATATTGCATATTCTAAGATATATTGCAAATTGGCCAATGCCGTTGAGTTCTGCTAAACGAACCTGTCATTAGGTTGTTGTGTATTAAATATTCAACTGGTTTTGAATAGAATGGAACAGCCATTACAAAGCTAACAACAGATAGAAATCTTTGAGAGTAGTAATTGGTACCTCGAGGCGTAGCCCTCTTGCGATATCGCTCGCTCTACTTTGTCATTGATGAACGACTAGGAAAAACAATGCGGTTACGTATCGGTGAATTTATGATGAGATTTTTCTTCTGTGGTTGCGCTTCTAAAAACGATCGTACATGGAAACTTAAAACTGGAACCGTCAAAATCACAAAATTCAAAAATCCCATCCAGCTATAGATGAGTTAATTTTCTCAAAACTATTTTAAAAATAAATAGTGTTGCCATTATCAGCATTATAACCCGTACCAATAGGGTCCGAACCCTTCAATTATTGAATTCGAGAAATTACTCAACAAAAGTTAATACATCATTTTTATTTTTAAAATTAGTAGTATTATAAATTCCACCAAATCACATTTACCCTTCATTGTAAACCCACGACCTCTTGCCCTACAGTATGCTTTAATAATACCCCACTTATTCCTGCCGAACAGATCCGTTACTTAGGACTACATCTGGACAAACGACTGACGTGGAATCCTCATACAAGACTAAAAAGACAGGAAACTGCTCGTCGATTCCGACGCTTACAGCACTTACTAGATAAACGGTCTAAACTTCCAATCCATTACAAAGGACTGATCTACATGGCTATTATAAGGCCTATCTGGACATTCGGAGTTGAGCTTTGGGGCTCCACTAAACCATTAAATTCCTCCCAAATCCAATCCTCCAAAATCCTTCGTAAAATCCTTAAAATTCCTTACTTTGTCACGAATCAAGTCATCCATCAGGACCTCAATGTCTCACATGCTGCCGATTTGGCCAGAACCAGATATCAATCCTTCCATGATAAGCTTCCCAACTACCCAAATCAACTTGTTTCTAACCCGGCTTCTCCTTTATTACCTAATAATTCTCCTAGATGTCTGAAAAGTAGATGGCCTCGAGATCTTCTCCTCTAGAAATGTTATTGGAGTTCTATTAATGCGTAGATTCTCCACATATTTGTATCATGTCACTATATCACCTACAGTAAATTTACTTGTTGTACATATTTTTATACAGTTCTAAATAACAATAAATAAATCATAAAAAATAAATTAGTCGATAACCGTTTATGAAACAATTTAAATTTAAAATTTTGCTCGAGAAAATTTTTGTTAAATATTTATTTTTTAAAACAAATGAGTTAAAAAAAAAAATTGAAACAAAAAGTTACAGTGTTATTTGGTGCATAGACACTACCATGGCGAAACTTTATAATGGTTATGGTCATGGCAGTACTGTCTTAACAGGGGTCTAGTGTGATAGGTGATAGAGCAAATAGCGACAATGGCTATTATCTGTTACCAAATAAACAAGGTGACGACTACACCACATTGAACTACACCATTCTATGCTTTTTTTTCTCCCTAAATCTAAATTAACGATGATATCATCTACATTTCGGTTTATCACAACGAGCCATAATGTGGGTACCTGGCCCTTTATTAGGATAAAGGAAAGGAAGTGACACCATCATGGTTGATTTTATAGTTGATATTTTTCAATCAAAATAGCAGCCCAAAAATGGAAAATTAAAAGATTTCATATGTTTGTCGGTTGCTTAAGTATTTATTTTTATTAAGCCGACTGTAAAACTTTTATTTACGAACCTTTCATAAACATATTAATCGAATATTAAATAGTTTAAATAAAGTTGTAATATCAGTTATCGGAATACAAACTCTTCCTTAGCCACGGCACCTTGATGATACCAAACCGTTTGGTCTATTTCAACAAAGATTGCCAACAGCCGGCACCAAACTGATTTGTTACGGATTCCTCATCCACAGCAACCAAAAGCAAACATCTATCTTGGAAAATGAAAATATATAAAACATCATGAAGAATTTCTTTTACATAAAAATATCTTAATAAAATTAAAACCACTCATTAAATCCTTACGAATTTCTCATCTATCCGTATTTGCGTTTTATATCCTATATAATAATAAAAAAATAAGTAAGAAGAATGAAAACAATGATAATACATTTTTCAAATGAATAACAATTTCAGTATTACTACAATAGATTATTGTAAATAAAAGGTCCTCTTCTTTAGAAAAATTACAACATTTAAATTAATTTTTTGACTATAAAAATCTAAATCTGTTCAGTAATACAAATAAAGTTATAATAACCTAAAGACAGAACTATTGATTGTGTCTTTCATATAGTTAGTGGAAATGTATACAGTACGTCTGCGAAGTTAACCATCTATTTACTGATTTATTGCTAAGCATTCATTTTGTTAATAATGTTATATTCATAACATAACAAATTGCTCAAAATGATACATTTTTTTTTTATATATTTTAATTATTTATCTCACTTGTTTCCTTATTTTCTATTATTTACCTCTTAATTAATTAAGTGAGATTTTATTTATTTTTATGTGCTTTTTTTCATTTATTTATTTATTTTTATATTAGAATGAATGTGATAATTCATCACTATTACCTATTGCCCATAACTGTGTGCCAGATTTTAATATCTATCAATAAATAAAAAGTATCAAAATGTATTATTTACCTCAGTTGTTTTTTTTATTTTCAATTATTTACTTCAGTTACCCGCTTATGTTTATTTATACTATGTATATTTATAT
>NW_027109550.1:554980-573309 GCF_000696795.3 Halyomorpha halys
ATTTTATTTTTTGTTAATATTTATATATGGTATGATTGTGTTCTTACATCCCTCATACCTATTGCTTTTTTGTGTGGCAGAATGTATTATTCCAATAAAAATTTTCCAAATATGTATATAATAAACCTTTACATATAAAAGAAACGAATAAACTTTTATTTTTTAACAGATTTGATTCTTTGGTTGATAATGAGATCTAAGGCTAAAATCTTGTTTGAAACAGGCGTATCAAGAAAAATACTTTTTTTAATTCGAAAGTAATTACAATTTGTAAAACTTAATACTTATTTTTACATTATGTAACTAATGTATAGTTGTAAATAGCAATAAATAAATATTTAGAAAAAAAAAGGTTTTTTTTATGTCAGTCTTAAAAGTTTGATTAGATGACTTACATGATTATAGTCTTTACTGTTTGACTTACATGAGATATCACAGCTTAGGCAAAAATATATTTGAATGTAGGGTCTGTTTTTTTATGAGGGAGGTCAAAGAGAAAATATTTTTGGTGATTTCGCAATAACTAAATGTCATTGTCACAAAAACAGCCCCGCCCACCAGAGAGAAGGTCCAATAAGCAACTTTCCTCACCATCAGCCTAATCGCTGTGTAATCGTATCCTCTTCCAAAATCCTTTTTTTTTTATTCCCAGCGATAATTGTAGCGGCTAGTCAGGAACATCGATTAATTACTAATGACTTGCTACTAGTCGATAATTGAAGACTAAGTGATTCTCTGAAATGCTGTCCAGCAAGAAGTGGTGTTTCGTAATTCAACGACTAATCTAAAAAAAAAAACTTTTGATCCTTTTCTTTCACTAAATTTATTATTCTTCAAACGATTCGGCCCTCAGGCCATTATCAATCAGATCCTTAAAACTGACTAATCCAAGTTTTAAATTTTTTCGATAGTAGGTTATTATGTCTGATATAAGTCGCTTCTTAAAATCTTTGATTTTAATTTCAGGACATATTATTCCGCAATAAAAAAAAATTAAAAACTTGGCCCTTTCTCATCCTCCACTTGCTTTTATTATTAGTGACGCGGTCGACAGTGAAGCCTTCCGGAGTCCTGCTTTAATAAGCTCAGTTCATAGTCTTCGTTCAGGTTTGGCAGAAATATATATGCTTTCATTCCAGAATCCTTACCTCCCCAAGCCTGTTGTGAGTGGTCAGTCCGATTGGTCAGTGGAGTAATGAACACAAATTAAATAAAATGACTGTTTAACCTATCGTTTTGAACAGCCTTGATGAAGCCCTGCAAAGTGGGGTGAAACGTCGGACAATAAATAGTTGAAAACTATTTTGTCCTTTTTTGACTGCAACCCTAACCATCTTCTTCATATTAAATAAAATGACTTATTTGTCTGACCATTTACTCTCCATATGGAATCTGCAGTCAACAATAAATACCTCATGATGAATCTGGTTACGCGAGGTCAAGGGCTTCAACACCATCATCAATCATCAAACAATTGTCGCATTACTAGAACATTTAATCGATGTATGCCTCTCTAAAATCTAACTCCTACAGCTCAATGCTTCATTTTTCATTTTATTCCGATTTCTACCTTAAACTACTCGTTGGCTCACACTTCTGCATCTTTGTAACCTCTCACTACCAGTAAACTACCAGTGGGGAGTTTCAGTTCCTTTCTAATCTAATTTATCTTTCTCATTCTTCAATTCCACTTTCTCCGATTTCAAATCCGACAATAATCCCCTTTGTTCACTCTTTAAATGCCTAGCTCAAAATTTAGAACATCAAATGTTCCTACTAAAATGTCTCTTTAACAACATTTCTCCCAAATCCGTTAGGGAACTCATTTAATCACATCACTAGGTCCAAATCATTTAATTCTAAATTATCATCCCATTCCTCCAAATTAAAAAACTCTAACTAGTGTACAAATCCGTGAAATTTCATAAAATTCCTATTTCCTCAACCAAACCTCATGGAAACCCGTGTACTTTTGATTAGGTTTTATATTTGGATGAACGGAAATTTTGTGTTTTACTACGAAGTACGTTAGATGATCGAAGTAAAACAAATGATGCTATTATTTATTTATTTTCATAAATACCTATCCTAATATAACCTTATATTATTAAGTATAAGCACTTGGGCAACAATACAATAAACTTACGTTAAATTCCGAAAATACTATCATGATTGAATCTTCCTCTCTCCTTAAATCTATTCCAGGACCCCCCCCCCCAACCTAACCCTAACCAATCCTCCTATCTCATTCCATACGTAAGTAAAAAATCTTGGAGTTATTTTTGATCAAACTATATCCAGAAAACCAAACATTGCCCAAATGTCCCGTGGAACCATACCTGCCTTAAAGCAATTCAACAGAATCCATTATCTCCGTACACTTAAAACCCATCAACTCTCAGTTTCCTCTCTTGTTTCGCCCCACTATGTCATTATGGTGCATGATGGACTCTCGGGTAATCTCGAATCTAAACTTAAACGTTCAATGAATTGCACAGTATGATATATTTCCAAGATCCAGAGATACGCACATAACCCAGTATTACGCCGAGCTGAAGTGGCTCTATCCATCCTTCCGATGCCAGTATTTCCTAGCTCCGTTTCTATTCCAAGTAATTAGTACTCAACGCCCCTACTATATCCTAGGAAAACCTGTAATTCAAATTCTCAGTCCAATCCCGTGATACCAGGTCCCGTTTATCTGATATCTACCCTCCTCCTCACCGAACTACTGCGTTTGAAAAATCATTTTTTACCCGAGCTGCATATCACTGGAACTCCATTCCCTCTAAGATACATCATGCACCAACCCTTCCCTTGTTTAAAACCCTTATATTTAATTACTTTTTACTTCACCAATCTGGTCCGATATTTTAATAGTACAGATGAAACTACCTTTTTGATTAGTTTTTATGTATTTAGTTTTTATTTTATAGCTAAAATTATTTATATACAATTTTAATATAGTTATAATTAAGTGTGGCAATACTGTTTTTGGCTAATATATTTGTAAAATTATCTTATAATTGTTTTAAAAGTCGCAGAATAATAAACTATTTTTCATTTCAGTTCATATGAAATTCCAAACTAGCATAATTGAAAAACAATATCAATTACAGCTAATTGTAATTTTAAATAGGCAATCAGGTGACGGATCTGGAACAAGAACTATAATCAATCAACAACCACGCCTTCCAGGCAAGCGAAAGTTTATTCTACCTCGCTGGTCCGTGTAAAGAACCTCGTTGGAATTCAATCAATCATTACTGGCTTGTAATTGATCTCTTCAGTTCGGAGGAAATAGCTATTAGGAATCGTATTCATATCAAATTATCCAGTATATGAAATATACTGTAATCTATATACTTCCTCTGTAAGAGACGAAAATAATCGTTACTCAACAGGCTAAAATAGACTGAAAAATCGATGAGCTCTCGTGTTCAGACTATATATACATGCTAAAATAATGAATAAGATAGAGGGATAATGAGAAGAAAATAATAGCATAAAAAAGAAATATTATAAACAATTAAAAATAATATGATAATTAAATAATAGCAAAATGATATAAACTCAAGGTAAAGAAAATAATTCCATCTTTACAGCCATTCACATATTTGTAAAATATTTACAGCCAGGCTTGAGAATTTCGGACCAGGCTTTACTACTCTCATGTGAAAGGCAAAAATGGACACCAAGAGTTCCCAGCGCTTCTCTATAGGCCGCATTATTAGTATAGAACGGCATGACGAGGAGTACACAACATTATGTAATTGTTGTTGTTGTTGTCTGGGGCTTAAGGGCGTAAAACCCTGAGGTCATCAACGCCCATGTTTCGTGCTTTATATTATATTTCTATAATTCTATTTCACTTTAAATAATTTCGAGAAAAAAATTTAAATAATTACTTCTGTTGGTATTTTTTATTACTTATAACAGATTTCCTGGTTTAAATCTTATTTAAAAGATTAATAAAATATTTATTAATCGTTAATAAAATAATTACATATTTTTTTTGTCCGCCGATTAAGCGGGATTGTAGAATACAATGATTAAAAGCAGAATATTGCAATGTAGCTGTATGAACAGTAGCACCACACCCCTAACCACCTCTGCTGACCACACCACACCCCAGTAACCCAGTTCAGGCGAAGATCTGTTACGATTAGCATCTGCTATGGGCTGGGCCTCGTTGCCCTTCAACAATATTATATAGTCTGTCCTGAATCATCTGTGGGCGTGGCGGTTGCACAACCCTTCAGGTTGGGCGGGAGACCTTTAGGGTCGTACTGAAAGATTATTAAGCGATGATGGGTTCCTTATAGCCTAATTTAAAAAATGATCCTCAGGTAATAATGAAATCGAGAGCGGTAATCACCATAGGTAGCTATAACTCATTGCCATCATTCATATAATGTTAAAAAATTATCAGCGCTATAAGAAAAAAAAATGAAACTATGTATAGTCCTAGGCTAAATTAATTTGTATTGCATAAATACAAGTTGTAATTTCAGTATAGAATAGCTTCTGGATGCCAAAACTTCGAGAAAGGTGTAAAATAAAAACAAACTAGTCCATGGTGGCCTGATTAGTTCTTATTTCAAACTCATAAATATCATGGCACCAAAATGCTAAAAGAAAAGTAGAAAAATGAATTCTGAAAGTATAATTTTCTATCAGAATCCATAAGAAACTGTGATAGTGATAGGAAAAAGAAAAAGAAAGTTATCCCCAAGTTAGGGAATAACTTTTCTGTTTTACTTAGAATTCCTTTTAGTACAGAATAATGTTAACAAAAAACAACGGTTGCTTATAGTATTTGAAAAAAAGTGCCAATGATGATGCACTTTGTGTCCTGATAGCTGTTCGAAGTATACGACAAATAGTTCGAATCGATTTACGATAGCATTCCTAAAAAACTATGAACTATTTTAACAATAAACAAAATAATATCAATGCTTGGCACTAAAACTCCTCTCTCGACTTTATAGTGAGTTAAAGTAGCTATTTCCTATCATCCATCCTCCACCAAGTTATCCAATTCCCGCCGTTCGTCGTACAGAATACTTAACTGATCCTTTTCCCTATTAAATACCATTTCTATTTCCATTCATCGCTCCAGTACCCTTACCACCTTCAAATCCCGCTTATTAGGGCCGCCCGTAGCTTATTTGTAGGGGACAGTCTTACCAATCTGAGATTTCTTGATGGTGCCGGTTCAAATTCGGCCTGGGGTGTCTTTTTTCATTGATTGGCGGTCCAATAAATTAAAAATCTCGACCCCCAACCATGTGAACATAAAGAAAATACAAATAAATTTAAACCTGGTTGTATGGAAAATTCCAATGTCATCAAAATATATATTTAAAAAATACCGCTTATTACACCATTCCAGTTAAATGAAATTTAAATAATTTATAATATTTTAAATAATTTATTATCTGACTTCATATAAAAAAAATATTCTTTTAACTAATATCATAAATTTACTTTTTTTCTGTTTAAGGACTTTAAAGTTACCTTATTATATGTCATTATTTATTTTGTACTACTCCGACTGTTTTTGTCTTGGACTAGGTCCATTCAGAATAACATAAATGTACAAGTAAAAGAAAATATCGACTAGAAATTACAGTGGTAAAAATAACCCAGTGTATACATTATATACAATATAATTATATCAGCAAGAAAAATAAAATACATTTTCATAGTAAATTAAAAATGAAAGAAGCACGTACAAAATTTTTTTTTAAAATATGAATTATTTCATAAGTAAGTGTTATCTTTTTATTCAAAAATAAAAATATATTTAGTACATAATAATCCAATTATTACTTTAACAGAGTGGATCTGAAGAAAAAAATCGTGGATTTGAATTGAGAGCGTGTAAAGATACGATTTATGAAATGAACTTCAAAGTGATAGGCAAAACGTCGTTAAAATAACCGTAAAATTGGCTAAAGCAGAACCCAATTTAAAAGATAATAAAAGAATTTTTATTGAATCATCATAATGGATGAGCAGTGATATAATACAGAAGAAAACAATCTTATTTTTGTCACCGGTTAAAATATAAAACTCATAGAACCCCTATTATTAATATATAAAAAATAATATATATCAGGAAAGTTTTGCAAAAACAAACCTTAAGATTCTCTGTTTTCAGACGATAACAAATCATACAAATTTTTTCAATTTATGCATCACAAATAATTATTAAGATAAGATCATTTAAATGTAGTCAAAAAACAGCACAACTTACATCAACAGACCGGCTAAAAGTATCTGTAGCTTACGTACCCACTTCGATTGAGGTAGATAAGATAATTTAATAACAAATGTATATCAATTAAATGGGTATATAAGTATATCTTTCTTACTGTTTTTATCTTATTTTATTTTTTATCCTCTTATTTTCTATTCTGAAAGTTTTCTTTTCTGCAAAATTCTCTTCCTTACGTAATTACCTATATTTCTGTTAAATATTTATTTATTGGCATTTATAACGGCATTTTCATAAAAATGCAGGGTGTAAATTCGATGTGAGATTATAATGGCATGTTACAGGCATCTTGAGACTTGATAGCACTCTAACAACATTTCTACGTAAGAAGGTCTTGAGACCATCTCCTTTTCAGGCACATCGGGGATTGTCTGGAATGAAAGAGGAAGGAAGGTTAAAAAATAGAAGATTTGGATGGTGAGAGAGTTAATAATGGAAGAATCGATATCTTGTTCGGTAAGGTTCAGTACCTTTTTTTTTCCTCACCCTTCTATTAAGTTTATTATCTCAAAAATAGGAAAAATAATAGGAATATGTATACAATAATAAACATAAGTATTCCTTTATTTCCTGAAGGAAATTTTAAGATGGGTTGTGAGATTCGTTGAGCACTGTGGACTTGTTTGGGACCTATAGATAGTTTAAGGATTATAATTTGATATTTGCCATATCACAGTCCTCGAAGAATGGTGTCGTAATTGGAGGATTAAAATTAATCCCAATAAATACCATCAAATCACCTTTACATAAAAACCCATTTATTCCTGTCGAACAGATCCGTTACTTAGGACTACATCTCGTCAAACGACTGACATGGAATCCTCATACAAGACTGAAAAGAGAGGAAACTGCTCGTCGATTTCAACTTTTACAGCACTTACTGGACAAACGGTCTAAACTTCCAATTCATTACAAAAGACTGATCTACATAACTGTAATAAGGCCAATCTGGACATACGGAGTTGAGCTTTGGGGTTCCACCTTCGAAAACCTTCGAATTTCTCTCGTATTCAATCCTTACAATCCAAAATCCTTCGTAAAATTCTCAATGCTCCTTTCTTTGTCACAAATAAAATCATCCATGAAGACCTTAATATTCCATACCTAACCTGAACCAGATATCATTCCTTCCATTATAAACTCCCTAACCACCCAAACCCACTAGTTTCTAACCTTGTTTCCTCTTCCTTCCCTGAGGCGCCTGAAAAGAAGATGGCCACGAGACCTGCTAATGTAAAACGCCATTAGAGTGCTACCAATGGGTAGTTTTTCTACACGCCTGCAACACTCCGATTTAACTGAGATCAAATTTACTAAATGTATTATAATGTATCGTTGTAAATAGCAATAAATAAATAAATTTAACAAAATTGATATTTGAGAATATAATTTATATTAAGACATAAGTTTATTCATGAAAATCAGCATTTTTCATAGCCTAGCGAAAGAAGTTGATACAACTTATAATGGACCACGGTTACAATAATCACTGATTTTTCTCCTACTTCGGGCCAGATCAGTCAAGGCGTTGTACAACGCCTATTTTCCCCAACTAGAAAAATAAAGAGGGAAATTCTGACTTGTTGATCAGAGGCCCACGATTTCTTGCAGTAAGGGGAATTCCAAGAAACATTACTGGGTGGGTTTAGCAACGTACTGTCACAGTTTTAGTCAAATACCTTTGGTCCTTCCTTTTTTTTTCTTTGGATCAACAGACCACTTACTATTGTTGCCGTGTCCATTATTGGTTTATTTATCTTATTAAGTGGAGAAATATAATTTTTTATGAGTTACAAGATAGTTTGCTAAAACATCCAAAACTAAGGGTTTCAATTAGAAAATCATCAACTGGCAAGCTGAACCAGTAGTTCAACACCGAAGTTTGTTAATTAGAACTTGAGGATGAAAAGGTACTCTTCCTTCTTTTAATTATTTATTTAATATTATTAAAAACAATAACTACGTTTCGGGGTTATCACTCCATCATCAGGAATTTACAACAAATACTCAAATTCGTAACATACTTAATCAATATATCACGATTTCTTTTAATTTTCTTTTTTCAAAAAGTACCTGTTTAAACATCTATTTAAAATTACATTGTGTTTTCTCCTTATTAGTCTTACATTGCTAATAACATATTTTTGTCTCTAATATAAAATTTTAATAATTAAAAATACAAACATATTCTAAATAAGGAGATATAAAATCCCTTCCTAAAACCAGGATATCTTTATCATTGGTAGAAAGTAGATTAAAGCCAAGTCAACTTTCTTCTACTTCTGTTCCACAAGATGACTAATTTATTAACAATATTTTTTTTTAAATATATATATTAAAACATCGCCATAATGTATTAAATTTTTATTCTACTCTCTAATACTATTATACAACATTAAATTACTAATTGGTTTACTATATCTATGTAGTGAGTACATACATTTTTGATATCTGTCTTAAAATTGATAGTGTTACCTGAGTTTTTTTTGTGTTACTTATTTATTGATCTATTATTTTTCTATTTGTATTGTGATTTGCTATGTTTAAATTTTTTGGATTTGGTATTATTAACAATATAAGACTAATAAAGAAAAAACGCAATGTAATTTTCAATAGATGTTTAATCGGTAATTGTTTAAAAAAAAATGCAATATATTGATTAAGAGTTGTATGCATGGTATGAATTTGAGAATTTGTTGTAGATACTTGATGATGAGGTAGAAACCCTAAAAATTGTTATTATTTATTAATGATATAAAATAAATAGTTGAAACAAGAAATAGTACCTTTTCATTTATAAGTTATTTTCATTTATAACTCTGAGTTTTGTTTTTAAATTCTTGTTATTCTACTGGGGGCTGCGCATTCTTCTGATTGTGGATTACACGAGTATAAACTTTACATTTTCTGGATTAAAATTTGATCACAGTTTTAGAAAAAGAGAAAATTAATGGATTCAATGTGTTCAATGAATTCAATTCAGGTGCTTCCAAATAAGATGTGTATGTTCTGATGATAATATTATCAGGTTGGTCATTGCTGATTGACATCTTGTAAAAAATACAGCATCGATTTTCCTTATTTACTTTAATTGTAGCTTTGCATTCATGTAGAAAATAAAAAAAAAAGTTTACAAAATTAAAAATTTTCTATTGCATAATAAGTTTTTAATATTTTTTTTTTTTTTTGATGCAGATAATACTTTTTATTGATTGATAGATATTACAATCTGCCACACAATTGTGGGCAATAGGTAATAGTGATAAATGATCTCATACCTACTAGAATAAAATAAAATAAATAAATAAACTCTCTTAAAATATATACAAACAAAAGAATAAACAAAATGAGCATAATCAAACTATCTGTATGAAAAATAAATAAATAAAATAACATAATGATAAAAATAAAATAATCTCTAGTCACATTTACACTCCTACATACAATATTTACACAATCGACCTGAGGATCCCTGAGCCCACTCTATCCCTCACGTGTGAGGGGTAGAGCAGAGCTCAAAAGAGTTTTAAATATCAAGGAAAAATTATATTTTTATGTTTTCAATCAAATATTTGTAACGCTATAATCGATCGAACCTATTATGATGAAATTTTCAGGGGTTGATACTTAATTGAACCCATTTATATTTTATCAGATTTCGTCCTCGCTTACGCACAATTCAACTTAATTTCCTCGGCACACCTATATTTCGAAAAACGTTCGTTCGAATTGACCCAAATTTATTGGAACGTTGAGGATTAGAGCAAGAGTAATCTAGTATCGATGCCATCAGACAATGTTCTCTACCTTCACTCACTGAAACACAAATGTATTTTTCTTGGTTTACTTTTATTTTTAAAACGGCTTTGCGTTGGAAGTAAATCAAAGAATGGTATAAAACATTCTATTATAAAAGTAAGAGAATTTCATTCAAGCAAAACTTATATCTAAAATTAACCCCTGTTTCAATAGCTCATGCCCTAGAAATTATTCTCAAACGATGAATTATTACTCTGTAGATATAGGAAATCAAGTTTGAAACAGAAATATAAACAAAAAGGATATAATAATAAATAAATTAATCTTTCTTATTTCTTTAAAAGTCTAACGTTTCGGCTTATTCTGCAATCCTAAAGGACAATCTAACAAATAGCATCTTATTATTATTATAAATTTGTTTATAACAATTTTAATGAACTTCATTATTACTAATAATTTAAAGAATACCTTAAATATAAATTTACACCTCACATCCAATTATTTAAAAAAAGATTGCAGGATTTCTAACTAGGTCATTAATTTGAGACAAAATGAAACAATAGAGAGTCATATTAATTTATTAATTAACTTGCCCAAGCTTATGTCTAATTGCCTATTTTTTCACAATTTCAAAAATTTTAAAAACCTTTAATTACAGATCAACTTAACATTATTATCACTTTATTATCAACACATTATTTGTAACCTTCCATAAACTCAGGTCAGGCTTATTTTTTGAATGATTTAATTCTAAATGTATTTTGATATAAATTTTTATTCCTTTTATTATTGAAATTCAAATCAAAATTAATTGGAGATAGAAAAAAAAAATTTACTCATATTTTATAAATTAAATTTGCGCAAAATCTCTTCATAGTGTTGGTTCAAATGTCTGTTCTAAAATCCACTGTAAAATTAATGCTCTCTGATATTTGAATAGACTCAAATATTTTCCTTTTAAATATATTTTTTCTTTAAGTAAAATTATTGTATTGTCAAAGTCGAATTTGTGTTGGTTTTTAGCTACATGCAGCTCTAGAGCTGTCTTACTGAGATCCTTATTCTTATACTATTTCTGAGTTGAAAAATTCTATAACCCACGACAAAAAATACTTAAGAGTTTTAATTAATGATATTTTTAAAAATATGAAAAATTAGTGATGTTATTTTGTTTTTTATTTTTTGTATTAGTTTACTGATACGTGTTCGGTTAACTCATTTAAATCGATTTTCAAGCATCCAAGGTTTTAGACGAAAAAGGATACATTTTTTTTTACTTCTTGTTTATAATTTTCCGACGAAATGAACAATCGACCTAGCAGCAAGGAGGAAAGAAAGTAAGACAAAGTCAGGGAAAGTCTGGACCGTCAATACTTTCATCAAAACACCTTTAAGAAACTTCTGCACTTAAAAATTGGGAATCATTTTTTCTAATAAATATCACTTAAATATTTTTAAAAAGTACTCTAAAATACGTATTATTAAATATTATATAAAATGATAAGACTGAGAGAAAGGACAGGAAAAAATCCAGTATTTTTCCCGACTTTCTCCGGTCAAATTTCATCTATATCCAATGCCATAATTGATGTGACGCATGTAATTATGTTAGTAGGTACTGAAGTCAAGTTCCATTAGTATTATAATTATAATGGATAACCGAGATATAGTAATTTTTTTAAAATAATGTATTTATTGTTATTTACAACTGTAATATAATAAATAAAATATAATACTGCAATTACTGTAAAAAATAAATAAAACTAGTAAATTTTATATAGATTAAAAAATGACATGATATAAAAATTTGGAAAATCCACCCATTGATAGAACTCCAATATTCCTAGAGGCGAAGATCTTGGGGCCATCTTCTTTTCAGACATATTGGAGGATTATCAGGTAATGAAGGAGAAGCCAGGTAAAAACAGGTGGGTTTGGGAGGTTGGGAAGCTTATCATGGAAGGAATGGTATCTGGTTCTGGCCAAATCGGCAACATATGAGACATTGAGGTCCTGATGTATGACTTGATTCGTAACAAAGTAAGGATTTTACGAAGGCTTATTAAAAGGCTCCAACTGGAGAGCTCTTAGCAACTATTTACGATGGGCTACACTAGAAAGAGCTGAGTTAACATATGAGGGATCGATTCCATACCACAGATTGCAATAAGTTTGATATTTGATCCCTCACATGTTAACTGATCTGGACATATATCTATATATAGCGTGGATAAAACGTCAAAGTGTTGTATCACCAAATGTTTTTATAATTACAATATAAATCGATCAATCGTTCATTGAGCAGAGATGTCTAATATTCAATTAAGTCTATTTAATATTACGCAAGAGAATAGAAAACCACGTAATATATCCCAACGCCTTGGCAATGAACTATTGAAACTTATAACTGTCTAAAGCCAACCTTATTATAACTTATAAACTGTGATGTTTTGTTAGGGGGAATAAAAAATGGCGGCTGGTTAAAAACCTTTAAAAAACACTAATTTTTCGTTCGAAGCTCTATATCTTAATGGAGCTATAACTACCAACAACACTAGAAAATCTAAGAGAACATTATTTGAAGAAGAGAATATTTGCTGAAATATTAGCCCTAAAAGAGCTATTTACATCCAATAGTTCTTGAGATATAGCATTTTAAAAAGCTAAATTCCTTAAAAATCTACTGAAAGATTAGCAGTTAGTTAATTTATTTTGAGAATTCTATATCTCAGGAACCATATGACGTACAGATGTCTATTAGCACTCAAATTAAAGCTAGTTTAATGGACTATAAAGAAGTTTACAAACTTTAGCTTCGTAGGAATAGTAGTTTTCATGATATTTGCTTAAATACATTTATTTATAGCTGTTTGTACAATAGGTTTTATTTATGAAAAACTTTATATCAAAAACCATTGGACGTACAGATGTCTGCCAGCGCTCAAATTAAAGCTAATTAAATTTACTACATACTATTTTGACAAAATAAATTCACAAAACGTTAATTCTCGTTGTTCGTATAAAATGTCGGATTTTTGAAAAAAAAAATATATCTCTAAATCCATAAGACGCACATATGTCTGCCAACACTCAAAATAAAGGAAATTTAACTTACCATAAAGTAGTTTTTACTTCGTAGGGGTAGTAGTTTTTATGATATTCACATATGAATATGAATTTGGCAAATGAAAATTTGTCCGAACAACAATAAATCAATTTATTTTAGCAAATTTCATGTAAACTATTACTCCTACGAAGATAAACATCATAAACTACTTTATAGCTTATTAAACTAGCTTTAATCAGAGTGCTAATAGACATCTGTACGTCAAATGGTTTATGAGATATAAAATTTTCAAAATAATTTCTCTAACTACTGATCTTTTAGTACGTCCCATACAACATTTTTATGAAATGTTGCTTTTTAAAGCAAACTCGAAAACTATTTAACGTAAATAAGTCTATTAGGGCTCATATTTTAGCAAATTTACTCTTCATTAAATGACGTTCTCTTAGGTTTTCTTGTGTTGTTCCTACTTTTTAAGATATAGAGCTCAGATGAAGCATTAGTTTTTTTTTCGCTTTGGAACAGCCGCCATATTTTATTCCCCTTACCTTTACTTGGCAGACTCATCAATTTTGACTATTAATTATACCTAGTTTTCATTAAAGTATTCGAAAATTGGGTTGATATAACTGCCTTTTTTCTCCACTTGGGCTCTTGTACTAATAGACTCTCCTTCTACCAGTAGTATTTTAAAACTGAAGAGAATTATGTAGAATTTTTGCAAATGACTAAAATACAGATAATAATGTGAAAATGTTTGGAAAATATTTCCCAACCTCAATAATATCGTGTCATATAGTTCCGATAAAGTAGCCTAATTCAAAACAGATCAGTGAAAGTGCGCCGTTTAAATCAAACCCGGCAGTTCGGCATAAAATTAGGAATAATATGGTCCAGATATTGCTCAACAATCGCACTTCGTTCATAAACAGTTTGCAAAGCAGTATTATTATTTCAACAGATTCGACTAACCTGAAAATATATTTGTGCTATATAAAAATTTCTAAATAAGTATCATACTAAAATTTTCTATGGGTGTCTGTAATCGCAATATCGCTCATACTGTATTTTAGAGTGTAAATGTGACTATATATTATATTATTTTATTTTTTTTCTTTCATACACATAGTTTGATTATGTTCATTTTGTTTGTTTGGTTGTTTAGTGGCGCTAAACCTCATTGGTCATCAACGCCATTTATATTTTATTTCATTTTGCTAATATTCGTTAAATTTTATTTATTTTTTATTTTTTTTTCTTCCGATCAAGTTATATTTTTGTCAGTAAATTTTGTGATTCAAAAACTGAAACACCAATTCTATTGCCTTATCATCGTCTCCAAGAGTTTTTGAGATATCTTGGCTTAGTCCCAAGCTATTGAGGTGTGGTGTAAATTATGGGCATCGTTGGAAAACATGGCTTATTGTTAAATTGTTATTGCAATACTGGCAGTTCGGAGGTGTTTCTTTTAAAATAAGATAGGAGTGGGTGAGCCTCGTGTGACCTATTCGCAGCCTAGTCAGTACAACTTCCTCTCTACGGCATCTGTTCATTTTGTTTATTCTTCTGTTTGTATATATTTTAAGAGTTTTTTTTTCATACTTTTATTTTATTTTAGTATGTATGAGATCATTCATCACTATTACCTATATCTCACAACTGTGTGGTAGATTGTAATATCTATCTATAAATAAAGAATATTTTAAATAAAAAAATAAAAAAAAGATATTTTAAAACGGCTTATTGTCAATAACTCCTAAAGTATTGCAAGTAGCAGAAATATCAATATTAAATTACTTATTTTGTATTATCAATTACTTAATAGTGTATTTTAATAGCTTCAATTTGAGACCTAATAATGTTCACTAATTCCTGAGATACAGTTTTTTTTCCAAAAAAATTATATCAGTTTGTGAATTTTATTTCGGGAAAAATCATATGATGCAAAAAAAAAAAAAAAAAACAGCGAAACGGCCCCTCCCCTGCCAAAAGGCAATCCAAGGTATCCTTCACACCCAGCTATACATATAGCATACCTCCTATATGTACGTACTAAATACCAATTAAAATCTTTACAGGAGGGTACAAAAAATAAAAAAAAATCGGTAATAATCATGAAAAGTACTATTCTTTGGAAAATAATCATTATTGTTTGAGGAAGATGTCCCTCTCACATTTTGAAAAGAAATTCAAAATATTATGTAGTGTCAAATATATGAAGCAGTAGATTGATTGCTATCTTGGCTCCTAAAACAGAAGAGTAAATTGTCTTAAGAGCCATATTGTTTTGTCTGAGATCAACAATTTGTCAAGAGGGAATAATCTACACCCTATTCAGGCGAAAGGACAGATCTCAAAAGCTCACCAAGTATACAAAACCTTTTATTGTCAAATGTAACTCAGTAATGAAAATTATATACCAACAACGAACCCTTGTTGAATTGTACAACCACTTTGGCCTAACCACATGTCATCAATGATGTATAGATTAATTCAAGAATACAGTTCTATCTTCCTATTTATCCATGTTTCATTCATTTATAAATCCACTAAATACAGTCCATTCAATAAAATCCGAAGACCAATTTTATACTTCACACCTATACCAGCGATACCATCAAATTGCCATTAATTAGGGTAATATCACCCAACATTTTAATATCTAAATTAAACAATTATTCAAATTGAGTCCAAATAGAACTTGTGGTCACCGTAATAAGGTAAGAGAAAATATATATATATATATTTTTTATTTTTTCCCATTGGAGTCCTATACTGCCTAACTATGGTTGGGGGTCAAAGAAGCATATACGTAAATATATACTCATATATATTTACGTGCCGATACACACAATAAATGTTGTTTATATGTATCTATTGAATACAGTTTAGGAATTAAGTCCTAACTACGGCTTAATCCCATACAGTGTGTCAGGGACCAAGTCATGATAGTGGGTTCTCGGGACCAAGTCATGATAGTGAGTTCTCGGGACCAAGTCCTCGTATCCAGTTAAAGGAACCAAGTCCCCACCGTTTTGAGTTCGTCGAAGAGACTTCTGTAAGTGCTCAGCCCACAGTGGGACATTTTAATATAATCACTGAATTAATGAAGACGAGACGCAGAGTTCGACAGTAACCTCAAGGAAAAAATATCGTGAGTTCAAAATTCCACCATATAAATTTTTTTTGTAGTAGATTAATTTATTTTTATTATCTTTTTAATAATATCTATAAAAAGCATTTTGTTTTATTTCAATTTATTTTAATTTCTTTTATTAAGTTACAAAACCTAGAGATGCATCTTTTATTTCGGCATACATGCTGTTATTTGGGACTTTTTTTCTTTGTTAACTAATTAAATAAAGACTTATTTGATACTATTTTTTTTATTTAATACTGGCCGATAGTATTGATAAGTTCACTTTGAACCGTATGCCGCCACATAACTCTTTACGTTCCATATTTTCCTGGATGCAGTTTTTTTTTAATTCGATATTTTTATCAAACAACAAGAAATCAACAATGAATTTATTTGAAATCTGCTACTCTTATGGATATATCCATTATAGTGTATTTAATTAGCTTCAGATTCGGTCCTAATAGTTCCCTCTTTTACGGCATTGGTAATGCATTCGAAGAGGAGGGTGAGAAATTGATTATTTTGAAATAGGATAATATCCTGTATCAGTCAAATAGTGACTTTTAAAAAATTTTACTATAATCTTTTGCAAATAGTTTTACATTGGAATATACTGAATGAAACTAGTTTATAATAATTTCTAGGTTCAATTGCAATTTTACTTGACTAAGAACATTAAGGACCTCTGGTCAAAGGACTTATTTTAACCAGATTTATCCTATAAAAAAGGATATTAACCGAATTCCACACTTGTCATAAATTTCGCTGTGGTACAAATAAGGATAAAGTAAATAAAGAGGCCAGCGATACGTAAAAATTGAGGTCAAACTGCATCTTAAACCGCCCGCGATGCCAACAAGTATTTCGATATCTGGAAAGAAGAAAAAAAAACTCTGGAATCCAGTATTTCCATTTCTGTACATGTCCAGTCGCCAGCAATTGACCAACCTTAATCTTAATACCTAAATCATTAATTTATTCATAGTACGAGTGCATGTCTTTATAAACTAATTTATATATTATTTCAATGTATTTCTATTCCATGTTTAGATTTTTCTTCCGATGAAATATGAGTTCTGTTGACGTTAATATTTTATGCGAATGGATAAAATTATATGCTGTAGTTGTGTATGGTTTATTCGGTCCGGTTTGTGGAATATATTAGCCTCATAAAGTTGGACGTAACTTGGATGGGCGTTTCCATGTTTCAATGTTGTATTGAAACCTGGCTTAGACGACTATTAAGGTATTTTTTAAAGAATTCGTTCACTCCATTCAAAGCTCTTCCAGGGTCAGAATGTTCCAATAGCAGAAGAAAACCCATAATTTCTAAAATATTTAACGAAAAATGTACTATCTAAACCTTTTAACAAACTTTATCACCAATCAAAATACAATAGCGTAACAAGACAATATTTTTATGAATATTTAGATAAATGAACTGTACATTCCCTCATATACACCAATGGTTCGAAAATTGATAGCGGTCTTGGGGTTTCAGCAATAATATATGACTTCATAGAGCAAACAGTCTTCCTTTCGAATGCAATTCAATTACTACAGAACTGACAGTAATATACCTGGGATTACTAGAGGCTTTTATTGAACAAATAAAAATTATATCATACATCTCACAGATTCTCATGAGCTCATTGCCACTATTGAAAACGTATATTCGACCCATGCAGTCGCAGTATTCATATTTCAAATTAAATTTGACTGACCACACAGTTTTGTTCATTTGGACACCAGGACATGAGGATATCCCAAGGAATTGTGAAGCTGACCAAGCGGCAAAAGCTGCATTATTTAATCTGCCATCTGATAGCTTAGGTAGCTACCAGACGTCCTCTATTCTCTCATGACAATTAAAATAATTAATGCTTGAAGAAGTTTATCGGGGGGTGCGGTCAGCAAAGAACAACATAAATAAACAAAACAATATTTATTTATTTTATGCCGACGTTTCGACCTGAGTTTCAGGTCTTCATCTTACTACATCTGTCAGTTAGTTGCTTCCCGTCCCCTTTACACGCCACTATGTAAGTTCTTACATTATTCTTTTCCTTTCTCCATATACT
>NW_027109550.1:573739-620718 GCF_000696795.3 Halyomorpha halys
TTGTATGTTACTCTAAATGTTGTTGTTATCTCTTCTGTTCTATAGCCCTGATGAAGACCTGAAACTCAGGTCGAAACGTCGGCATAAAATAAATAAATATTGTTGTATTTATTTATGTTGTTCTTTGCTGACCGCACCCCCCGATAAACTTCTTCAAGCATTAATCTACGGTCAACTATCTACATCTCATTATAAAATAATTAATAAATGGCAGAAAATTTTGACCAATTAAAAAGATTCTCTTAATAAATTAAGAGTACAGCGCATCCATGGAAGACATCAACTCGGTGCTGCAGACGACACGAAGTAATACAGACTAAGAATTGGACGCACTCGACTAACCCAAGAATACTTACTGAAAGGAAAATCTAGACCAATATGCAGACAGTGTAAGGTACCACTAATTGTTATACACATATTGACAGACTGCAAGCATTTGATAGAAAGCGGATTACTATTTCATTTGACAACTTTAACTTTAACAATAATAGCCCTTATATTCCGGAAATATTTGATTACTTTAAGAAAACAAATATGTACGAATACAAATAAATAGTTTGATTTTTTTTACATTTTTATCAAATCAAATTATTTCACTTGCAGTTATCGAATAATCATTTTTTTCTGTTAGTTTTATCTCTCAATTTTATTTTAATTACATATATTTCTTAATATGAACTATTGCTATTAAATCAGCTTATATATTCTACTATGAATATGATGATATTAAAAATGTTCCCAAGAGGTCAATCAGTATGTATAAGATAACATTTCTTTCGCTGTGGATTGACATATGTCAGTGGTTCCCAAACTCTCTTGTCCCACCGTATAGTATTTACATATATGTATAATCTTTAAAACAAAGCCAGGATTTTAAGTGGTTCAGCGTTCCAGACAATCGTCTCTTTTTTTTTTTGTATTAAAATATTAATATCATAAATGCTTACGTTTTGGCAAGTTGCGTTGATACATCTAGAAGCAATTCCCCGACTGATGCAATTTGCTTGTGATTCCAGTTTCCATCTGGAGGTACCTCAACCTCTGCAACATAGAAAGTAAATATACTGTATTATTGAGTTGATAAAATATTAAAACTAAAAAAAAAAAATCTTATCATACTTTTATTTAACCGAATAACTAAGAATATTCAGATTAAAATTTTGTTTATATAACAAACTATACATAGTAAACAAGTTCACCTTGGTAAAATATTTTAATTTATATTTAATCGCTTTTGAACTTATGTCGCTCAAACATGTCATAAACCTTTTTAATTATGTTTTAATGGACCACTATAGGATCAGTCAGAATGACAGTTATGATTGAACGTCCTGACTGACGTGAGATACGAAGGTCTCTGCCCGACTGACGCTTACTTGTAAACTGGTATATATACATATTAAACCGAAGGGATCTTATGCACTGTTGCTTTCTATTTGTACAATATATTCATATTAAAGATGCGACATCGATAAAAAATACATCGACAAAAAACATCGATGTTTTTTTTAACCATTTCTGTATCATAAAGACTGTTCTAAACACTACGCATGCCCGGCCAGTCAGAAGTGCTTTTTCAATCAACCAATAGGACATGGACTACAAAAAACATCGATGTTTTAAAATATTGTTCCTTACAATAGATTAATAGAAGTCTGTTCCAACGATCACGCATTCTAAGGCTTGTCAGAAGTAGGTTTTGGAACTAAGAATCCAACATCGACAACAAAAAACATTGATGTTTTTAATATATCGTTGCTTACAATACATTACCCAAAAAACATCGATGTGTTTAAAATATCGTTGCTTACAATACCTTACTCAAAATACATCGATGTTTTTGAACAACTATTTCAGAAACATAAGTCTGGTCCAACGATCCCGCGTCCTACGGCCTGTAAGAGGTGCTTTTGAAACAAAGAATCCGACAACGACTAAAAAAAACATCGATGTTTTAAAATATCGTTGCTTAAAATACATTACCCAAAATACATCGATGTGTTTAAAGTATCGTTGCTTACAATACCTTACTCAAAATACATCGATGTTTTTGAACAACTATTTCAGAAACAAAAGGCCTATTCTAACGATCCCGCGTCCTACGGCCTGTAAGAAGTGATTTTTGAAACAAAGAAATAAACATCGACTACAAAAAACATCGATGTTTTAAAATATCGTTCCTTACAATACATTACCCAAAATACATCGAATATGAATAATATATCGAATATATGAATAACTATTTCAGAAACATAAGGTCTGGTCCAGCGATCCCGCATTCTACGCCCTGTCAGAAGTGTTTTTTAATCAAAGACTACAAAAAACATCGATGTTTTTAAAATATCGTTCCTTACAATACATTACCCAAAATAAATCGATGTTTTATGAACAACTATTTAAGAAACATGAGGTCTGTTCCAAAGATCCCGCGTCCTACGGCCTGTAAGAAGTGGTTTTTGAAACAAAGAAATCAACATCGACTACAAAAAACATTGATGTTTTTAATATATCGTTGCTTACAATACATTACCCAAAATACATCGATGTTTATGAATAACTATTTCAGGTACTTTTATTCGACCATATTTTTGATAGGAATCTATTTATATACTGAAAATTTTTGGTTTTCATTTAGTTACTTTTGAAAAAAAAAATAATGAAAAATTGGGACAAAACATCGTTGTTTAGAAAACATCGGCTTAAAAATATTGATGTTTTGGATAAAACATCGATGTCGCATCTCTAAACCATATATTAATAAATTTACAGATGAATTCATCTGTAGTGTAATATGAGCTCAGATTGAACTCCACCTTCCCCATGGGGACCTGACTACTGTTACATGAACCGCCACGCATCATTTCGTATAGTGAAACATGCAATGGATATAGCAGTAAAACAATAAATAACGAGAAGGAAGCAGTAAAGCCTGAACAAGTGACAGTTGCAGCGTTAAAACCCTCATCACGCAGTGCGGGTCCGACTCGCCTTTCAAAAGATATTGCGATCATAAAATAGCAAAACGAAAGTTAGTTAATCTCAGAGGCTGTCCTTCGTGAGAAGGTACAGATATATCTTGAGTGGCAGTATAATCATCGACTGTAAAAGTGAACATACTTCGTATGTAACTTCACCTACTTTTATGGCATACATATAGTTGCCCACTCTTAATTTATTTTCGTTTCAGACTTCACTAATATTTTATAGCATATTAATCAATAAGAAATGAAATCTCATGGCCCATTATACATCTGTAATCTTCCTCTGCTCTCAAAATTCTGCCATACTCAAATTTGTCCACGATATAATATAAGTTATCCCGGTTCTCATGTTCACAACCATAATCTCTACAATTCTGGATAACTTTATTTACGGATGCTGATAGTTCGACCAATTAATATCGGGCGTTTATGCGATATGATGCGTCCTGAAAAAATCCATCGCCAAAAACATTGTTACCAGTGCAACCTGTGAGGAAAATCAAACAAACCTATAGAGTAAAGTCGTTTCTGAATTCCTAGTAGGATCCGTCATCATGGTAGGTGAACTTCAATCCTAAAACTATTTTAATCCTTTTGTTGGTTTGTTCTGTTTCTGCGCAAATCGTTGAAACTCAGCAAGAAATGTTCACTAATTTACACCTTCATGACGTTTTGGATCAAACGATTTCTTGAAATGAAACCATCTTGAAACCATCCAGGTTTATTACAAAAAACTTCAAATCAACTATAAATTATGTTAATCTAGTTGTTTTGTTCCGTTCCAACGCAAATTGTTAAAAAATATAAAGAAATGTTGAATGATTCACTCCTCCAGGACGCGTTGGATAAAAAACGTTCCTGAAATAAGATAATCTTTAAATTTGTTCGGAATCCTTAATGAAAAATATCTCTTGGATATGCCCCATTTCGGTTAAAAATGTTCGGTAAAAAAAAGTCATAAATTATTTTTTTTTAATTATATATTTGACTACGAAGTTGAACAATAAGAATTCCTACCTCTTTGCCACGCCTCCGCCTGACCTGGATCAGGACTAGTTTTTGTAATTAAAACCTTCACCGCCTTTTTAAGAGGAAAGACGAACAAATGCAAAACAGGATGTACATATTAAATATTTGTAAATTTATCATAGCATCCACAAACCTTATCATTTCTTAATTCGACTGATTCTAGGAAAACATATTTTGCAATAGATCTTTATAAGGCACAAATTATTATGATAATCTATAACTGACCTGATAATTACATTTTAAAATAATAACCCAAGCCATGAGTTAACATTATTTATTTTAAAATCAAGAAATATGAGATAATTAACTGTTGTAAATTTATTCTAATTGATTTTAAAGACTGTGGCATCGAACGCAAGTGCTCTACTGGGATTCCAAAACCGGAGAGCTGCTGCAGCAAACCGTATTGACTGGCCAAAGCTTTTGAAGCAGGCCCAGTCTCAGTGACTGTCTTCTAATTATTTTTTTTTATTTTATTTATTTATTGATATTTACAACTGTATAAAAAAAATACAACCAGTAAATTTGATCATAATGACATAATGATATGATAAAGGATGTAGAGAAACTACCCAGTAGTAGAACTCTAAAAACAGTTTACAATATAAAGTCGCGAGGCCATCTTCTTTTCAGGCGCCTCGGAGGATTGCCAGGAATGGAAGAGAAAGCAAGGTTAGAAACGAGTGGGTTTGGGTGGTTAGGGAGTATATTATGGAAGGATCTAATTAATTAGTATTGGAAATGACAAAATGCAAAACAAAGATGACTTTTTTAAGAGGCGGCTTCAGAAGAAATATTATAAGATAATATACAATTGATTAATTAATTCTGATAAGACAAGTAACCTTTTCCAATTTCTTTTTTTAAAGGTTTACGTAAAGAAAAATCATTTTGAATTCGACGTATTTAAATTATTGTACTGTAAACTGGGGTTACATTTCCTATTCTAAACACTGTCCCAAAGTTAGTAGAGCTGTTACAAAGTAACCCCTGTCTACGGTACGATCTATGGAAAAAATTATCGATAAAAAAATACCCTTTTTGGCTGAGATGAACCACAATCAAGGCAGATCAGCAAAATATGCTGATAGTTAGAAGTTTACTATTTGATCATTTTAAACATTGTTAGGTTAATTTAAATTCGCGCAATACTGAGCTACCATTATTTGAGGTACATTTCTACATTTGAAAGTGATAGATATAATCTCGAGAGTAAAACTCGCAAAGGACTCTTTGATTTCATAAACAAAATAAATTCTCCGAGAGCTATAATGTTACATTCAGGAAATTAAGCTCAGTTTGATCTGCACTTTCATGGAATACAAATGTGTTTCGAATAATCGAAACTTATCTTTGAAAGGAACTTGTAACTGCAAGTGTGAGAAGTGTTTTCACATACAAGTTTATACCCGTAAGTGTAAACAAACCTTCAGTACAAAATTAAGAAATGAATCCCTGTGGTCTATTCAAAGTTTTTAATGTATCCTATGATGTAAAACTGTCCAGAATTATACGAGTATAAGAGTAAGAATGAAAATTTGGCCACTATTCTATTTTAGGTCAACGAAATAATTATGTTGAGAATACAGCACAAGGTCGAGGTTAACCTGACCAGTTTTAGGCTAGCTCTTGTAAATTACCTGTTCTACCTTAGGCTAATATGTCTAATTAATTACTGATCTGTCTCGGTCTGGTTTAAGAATGTCGTAAAAAAAAAAAATAATATAGAGATTTTATCAAAATTTATAAGTATTCAATTATTCAAATATAAAAATAAATTATAAGTAATTAAATATAATTTTACAATAATAGTTAAGAACTATTTATCTGTATACTGTACCTATTTTTAATTTGTCATTTACTTTGTTCATTTATGTTAAGTGCTTGTTTTTTATAGCCCCGATGAAGCCCTGAAATGTTGGGCGAAACGTAGGCTCATAATTAACAGTGCTACGAAAATTTGAGTTTATTTAATGAAAATTTATTATTATTTTATGCTAAAAAATATAAGAATAGTCAAGGAGCCCCTGACAAAAAAGGTAACTCATTTCGTACGAAGGTTCGGGCAGAGAAAATGATTTCCATTTCTGGCTGATTAAGATGTTGTCCAAGAAACGGTAAAGAAAGAAGCAAACATACGAAAAATTTTTTGTAGTCCCGATTTTTTGATAGGTTTGGTTTTAGATCACCATTAAAACCTGACTAGCACTTTCATCAGGGTGATAAAACGCTTATAATGAGAACATACAATTAATAAATTAGTCTTTAAAATAATTATTTATTATATCAGTCAATAACAAAATAGTGTTTTAATGTTTCATATTTCATCTTGATCTGAGATGTTTTCATGTTCCATTTTAAAAATACTAAGTAAAAAAGCAAGATGCTGTAAAATGGAGAAATTCATTCCAAAGATGCGACGAGTTTAAACAGACCCACGAACTGTCAGTCGGAATTAAATTCATCAATCAAAAGTCAGACTGATTCAATCTCAAAGACTCTTTTACTTTCAGCTTATAAATAAATATAACAAATATAAAAATTGTTTTTTAATATTTCAATGTTTTTAGGGTTATATTTGCTTCTTTCTTTTCTGTTTCTTAGAACATATCCAATTTATCCAATAATATACATAATCATTTTGTATGCCCGAACTTAAGTACGAAATAAGTCACTTTTTTGTCAGGGGCTCCAGGATTATTCTTTTATTTTTCAGGATAACTGTATTCTGCTATTATTGTTTATTGCTTAAATAAATTTTGTGTAACAGAAATAAATTATATCCTAAATGTGTGGCTATAATATAACAGTAGTTGTATTATTTTCGAGCTATTCAAAAAAGTCATTTTTTTTAGGCTTTAGACATTTTTTTTTAAATTCCTTTGAGATCAATAAATTTGACATATCCTTACTTATACAGTATAAATAGAATCACCATCAATAATTTAAAAATTGACTGGAATTGTCGTTTTTAAGATTCAGTTATTAAGATGGTATTGATTGAGAGGTCAGGGACACATACAGTCCGGTTTTATTATATATGTATATATATATGTTCCTCTTTCTCAGGACTATAATGGCTTGAACATGTTTAAGGACCAAGGACAAAAGCACACACTTCCGTTCTTATAAGTGAGTTATTACAAAAAGTGTAATGGAGGCAGGGGACCCATGTGCTCAGGAATTCCGGACCAATCAAAATAGCTTTAGTTTTTTCTCAACCTTCGCCGTTTTCACTTTTAAGGCAAAAAAAGTTGGATCTTTTGTGTCAACATGTACAAAAGGTTCAATATTTATATAATATTCACAAAACTTACCTAACTCTTATATTAATTTATAATCAATAACATGCTTTGGAATATTATAGATGAAAAACTTAAATGTAGATAATTACTGAGGAGATGATGGGGTCAATAATGGTTCGCCACTTACTTAATTAATTATTATTATTATTACTAAAATATACATCAATTACTTTCTAGGTGGAATGTTTCAACTTGATTTTCTAATTCAAATTAGATCTTGTAAGACATTCTTATATCTAATTTTTATCACTAACCATGATTCAGTTTAGAAATTTTATTTAGAAACATAAATACGGGACAAGTGTAATGGGGGACCCAAATCGAGGTAAATTTAGTAAATCGCAAATAAGTAAACAAAAAGTGATCAATTAGAAAATATAATGTATATTCTAACCAATTTTGTCAGTTTAAAAGGGAAAAAAGTTAAAAGACCTAAGTAGTGGTACACATAATTTAGTATAACAGTTTAATATAACAGTTTAATTGAAACGCAAATGAACGAATGATAAAAAAGCCTAAACCACAAAGCGAAAAAGCGAAACCATTCATGCACGGAAGTTCTCCAATTTCATTAAGAAATTATGGTTTCCTTGTTCCACGCTTTTCAAGCAAACGATTGTTTTAAAAATTCCCGCGGGAAAACATTGAAAAAATGTTGGCTTGGGCAGGACCGAAACATCAGCCAAAAAATAAATATAGCAATTATATACAGGTTTTTTAATATGGCAATAAGTTCAGCTTTCCTGGCCACCTCGAGTGCCTGGTTTGGTTTCACTCATATTTTCACTGATATTTATTGAATAATTTTATTGTATGTATCAACTTTTATCAATTTTTAAGAATATATTTATTGAAATTTACAACTCTACATTCAGTAAATTTGATCTAAGTTTTAATGGAGTGAAACAGGCGTGTAGAGAACTACCCATTGATAGCACTCTAATGACGTTTTTACACTAGCAGGTCTCGTGGTTATCTTCTTTTTGCGCGTCTCGGAGGATTGTCAGGAATGGAAGAGGATGCAAGGTTAGAAACTAGTGGGAGATATAGGGAGATAGATCGGTTACATAGGGAATACTTTTATTAACACTTGAACTGCTATATGCATTGGAAATAAATGTATTCAAGTAATAATGAAAATAAATATGAAATAAGATTGTAGTAGTAACATGGCAAACTGTGGAACACTAATTACTTAAACTAAGATAAAAAATCACATTGCATATCATTAGTAAAGAAAATAACCTGTGTATATAAATGACGGATTGGAAAATCATTTAAAATTATCGTCAAGACAAATAATAATCATGGAACAACTCTTTAAGATATTCTGACAACTAGATAACAGGTTTGCTGAATGGCCGGTGCCACAGCACACTAAATCACGAGGTTGCTGTCAATCTTGATTTATCTTGGGTGAGGAATTGTTACTAGCGCCAATTGAAGTTTATATAATTGATTCAATGAATGATTATATATTATTTTTATCTCTCTCTAACTCACGCCCACCGCTATATATATGTTTATTTATATATGGGAAGCGGGCTGGCTCAGTGGTAAAGAACTGCGCAACTAAATCCAAGGACCCGGGTTTAAATCCGATTGTTTCAGATAGTTATTTATTCTGTTACTGTAGGCATGAGTCAACCCTACGCGTTTGGGATCCCTCCGGGATCCACTCAGCGTCATAAAGTGCCTACCACTAATTAGGTGAAAATCTGGCGGTCGAGCATAATTCTGACCAAATCACCTCCTAGCACAACTGTTGGTCTAGTAACTATAATTCATTACAAAGTACCCATCTCCTGATCCTTCATGAGCTTAAGCGGTACTGATTTATCTACAATATTCTACAATATATACAATAATCTACAACTTATACAATTTAGTTTATAATTCATATAAGTATGAAATGCAAGTTCCAATAAAATCAGTTTTATTTTTTTAAAAAAGATTATATGTCAAAATAAGAGATTATTTAATTTTAATTGATATACCTAACTTGTAATGAGGTAGACCTCTGCCTAATCAGCGGTAAATTGAAAATAAATATAGTTCTGAGCTAAAACCAAATATAGCTGAATGTCCTGACTAAACATTTGAAGTTCGACTACTCAACTATGGTTCCTATTTTTTTCATTTTTCTAATTGTTAGTCTAACTAAGCAACCAACGGGTCGCATGTTAGCCCGTGTGGTCAACTAGTGTAATAAAAAACTAAGTGTCAAATTCATAGGTCGAACTGAAGTAAGTAAGAAGAATTTCATATGAAAGTGTCTGTTTATAATTTTTTTGTCTAAAAGTGAAAAATAATGACCCTAACCATAATTAACATATAATTTGAGTAATGAATTTCGCTAAAGGTATTGTTTCTGATTAGATGAAGTGTTACTACACAAAAAATCACCCTGGTTAAGAGTATAGTTTTACTTAAATGGCAACTTTGAATTTGACTCTAATTTTTTATTTAGTTCCAAATCATTAAATTCCATATATAGGACTTAGGTTTCTCTCAAAATTATTTCCTTCGCGTTACTTTGATAATATTGGCCTTGTGATTCCTTTAAGGCAGAATCGATCAGTAAATTAATAAAATTCCTCTTCTAATAAATAGTTTCTATCCTCACTAATCCTTTTTGCAAGGACATGGGCATAAAAGAAATGACATTTTCTCTTCACTATGAATTGATAGTCGACATCCACTTGAGAAAGCGCCTTAGATAGACAGTGGGTCCTAAACGATGGTATAGAAGTCGAGGCTCAATAGTCCACGCTCCCTAGGATCCATTAACCTTTTTCTTGACGAATGGGCGGTCTTATTGTGAGCGCTGTGGGAAGGGTTAGGCCGTGGGCTGCAGAGGATGGTGACATATCGTTGGATCTCTTGTCTAATATTAGGCAATTTAATCTCTCAACACAGCCAGTTAATTTGAGGACTAGATATGCAATTAGATAAATCAGAAATAGAAATCATTTATCGGAGATCGTTGATTGACAGTGTGTAATAAATAGAAAAACTCAAATAGTATTTAAACTATTTAATGTGAACCAACGTTTCTCCCCACTTTGCAAGGCTTCATCAGGGCTACAAAAAATACCAACAATTAAAATAAAGTAACTAAGTAAAATAATAGATGAAATTAAATAAAAGTAAACAAAGGTTTGGCTAAATATGACTAAAAATATGTTATATAAAATGATATTTCCTTATAATCTGCTCCTACCTCACTGATAGAACCTTTAAAATAAATCATAGCCCAGCTTACTCATCTCTCTTTTCTCAGTCCGCCGGTGTTCTTCAAGGTAGTATCTTAGGTCCCATTCTTTATACGGTTTATACAGCTGACATCCCAACCCACCCTAACACAGTCCTAACAACATACGCTGATGACACATGTATACTGTCTGTAAGCAACGACCCAAATAATACATCAGAAACACTACAGACACATATAACATCTATTGAAGAATGGTGTAAAAACTGGAGAATCAAAATAAATCCTGACAAATCCCATCAGATCACCTTTACTCTCCGTCGTACCTCTACCCTCCTGTCCTACAGTATCCTTTCTAAATACTCCACTAACGCCTGTTGAACAGATTCGATACTTAGGACTCCATCTTGACAAGAGACTTACTTGGAATCCACACACAAGACTGAAACGACAAGAAACTGCTCGTAGTTTCCGATTGCTACAACACTTATTTGACAAACGCTCTAAACTTCCCATTCCCTAGAAAATATTATTATACACTACGATAATCAGACCAATTTGGACATATGGAATTGAGCTCTGGGGCTCCACCAAACCATCAAATTCCAAAGAAGATGACCACGGGGCCTTCTAATTTAAATTGATGTTTGAAGTACCACCAATGGGTGGTTCCTTCCCAAGATTTTCAAGTGTATATGGAACATACAACATATTTACTTATTGTATTATTTTGTAGAGTTGTAAATTACATTAAATAAATAAATAAATAAAATATATATATAAAAATGAACAAAGTAAATTAAAGAAAATAAAAATAAGATGTATAGTGAAAAATATAAATTTACAAGATTTACAAAATGTATTAAAGCATTATTGAAAACGAAAATAAATTAAAAAATGGAAAAAAAATTAAAATATGTTTAATATATAATAATAAATAAAATAGTATACACTACAGACAAGACAGAAAGAGTCTAATACGAATACAAGTCAAGAAAACAGACTTAATAAACAAAATAGGATTCTCAACTCACTGAATGCACGTAACCAAAAAAATGAAGCTAAGCTGGATGAGAAGACAAACAGAAAAAGGAGTGGGGGGAATGGCGGTTAGCGTTACATTAAACGTAACGGTTAAATACGTTACATTTGAAAGTAACAAGTTATCAAATAAGTTAAAGTAAAGACAATATTAGAAAATTTAAGAAAATATTATATTAATACTGACATCAAATGATAATATACATTATGATGAAGAGGGGACAAATTATACATGTATAAAAAATGTTTGGATACAATACAAAAAGGAAATAAAATTGAAATAATAAATACAATAATTAGATAATAGTGAATAAAAGAAAATATACAAAATTGAACAGATGTACAAAGGTATGTAAATTATATATTAAAACTACTAACTATAAAATATAAGATGAAAAAAATATAAAAGATAAAGCATAGAGATTAAACTTAAAATATAAAGTAATAAATACGAGGGAGAAATACGAGATAAATATAAATAATGTAAAAAACGGATCATTTCTGTATTTTATTTCCATTTTTAATACCTTTTTGTAATTCTTGCTTATTTATACTTCTCAATGTACATTTATTTTTATTTTTAAAAATTTACTTTGTACAGAATTAGGAACTTAAATTCTTATGAACGAAAATTTCACACTAAACTATAATTTCGTTGTTTTAAATTTGGCACCCCTTCTGAATTTTTTTTTTTTATGTTGTGATAAAAAAAAATATTTGATCAAGAATTTGTGGTTTTTTAACGATTGTTTTTTTTCCCCATTTAATTTTCTCGAGACAGATTTTTTTTGGTGGAAGAATCGTTTCGAGACCATTTTCTCAACTCGAAATATAGAAGAAAGCACTGTTAGTTTTTTTTCTATGTATAATAACCAGAAAAGGTGTGATGAAAGTCAATGAGAACTTACCGTGCACTATCGTCGAGTTAAAATGCCCCAAAATATACTCGTAATCTGTTGAAACAAGGAAATCGACATTGTATTTGTAAGCATTCGCTCGTTTAAAACGCCAGAATGTCACGCTCCTTAAGGATCAGTAATCATGCATACAATATTCACCGAAGGGACCATTACCCACTTAATATATAATGAGATACTCTTCAAATCGTCGACCTCGTTCCAGTTGTGCCCTACCTAACTAGTAATAGGAGCTGTTAGTGTACGCCGATCAGCATCTACCATTAGAGGCATTACAGTGATGATCATGTGTGAAAATATCTTGCAAGCATATGCAAAATGGCAGTTAAGTATATGGTGAATGTCAATTCCAAGAGTAGAATATTTGTATCGGTTCAAGGATGAACTCAAGAGGAATATCCTAACAGAGGTTCTCAAACAACAGCCATTTTTTTTTTTTTAATGTAATTTACAACTGTACAAAATAATACAATAAGTAAATGTGTTGTTTCATATACACTTGAAAATCTGGGGAAGGAACCATCCATTGGTGGTACTTCAAATATTAATTTAAATTAAATGGCCATCTTCTTTTCAGACGCCTCGGAGGATTATCAGGGATTGGTAAGGATGAAAGATTAAGAATTAATGGGTTAGGATGGTTAAGGAGTTTGGAATGAAAAGACGCATATCTATTTTTGGCCAAATCTGCAACGAATGGGATGTTAAGGTCTTTGTGAATGAGTTTATTTGTAACGTAATAAGGACCATCAAGGATTTTACATAGGATTTTGGATTGTAACGATTGGATGCAGGAAGAATTTAATGGTTTGGTGAAGCCCCAGAGCTCGATTCCATATGTCCAAATTGGTCTGATTATCGTAGTGTATACTAATTTTTTGTAGTGAATGGGAAATTTAGATTCTCCAGTTTTGGCACCATTGTTCAATAGATGTTGTAGATGTACCTGTAGTGTTTGTGTTGCATTAGTTGGGTCGTTGTTTACATAAAGTATACATGTGTCATCAGCGTATGTTGTTAGGACTGTTCTAGGGTGGGTTGGGATGTCAGCTGTATAAACCGTATAAAGAATGGGACCTAAGATACTACCTTGAGGAACACCGGCGAACTGAGAAAAGAGAGATGAGTAGGCTAGGTTATGATTTACTTTAAAGGTTCTATCAGTGAGGTAGGAGCGGATTATAAGGAAATATGTTGGGGGTAAGAATTGACGAAGTTTATAGAGCAGACCTGGATGCTAGACTCGTTAGGGAATTTTTAAGTTCAAGTCAAATACAAGGCTAAAATCTCTTGCATTCATATTGGTTGTAATAAAACTTCAGGAAACGTTTCTTTATTATGCATACCATGAGCTATTAATATTGTAATGTCAGTGAACGCTTTATTTATTTATTTTTTATTTAATACCAGATCGGCCTGGTGGGCCTTACATGGTTAATGTAAGAGGTACTTTTTTTTTTTGAACAATTGTTTATATGGGGGAATATATAGCAAAAGACACCCCTAACTATATACAACGTTTTCAAATAAAAAAAAAATTAAGATAAAATAATTAGATAAAAATAATTATTATTAATAAAAGTAAAGTTAATTACAAAAGCAATGACATTTATGGATTTAACACAATAAATAATTTACTTTTAATAGGGAAAAAAAGTTAATTTAAGAAAAGTGATGATGAGAAAAAAATTAAAATTGAATTTTAGAATGATAATAACAGAAGTGATGGATATATAATTTATAACAGGATGTCCTGCAGCACCCTGGGCTTCAGTCTTCGGGTTGGGGTTGGGTTTCCCAAGTTGTAGGTCACTGCTCCTTTAACTGTAGGTAACTGGGAATGGAACTTCATGAACCTTTTTTTGATGTAATCCTCTATTGTCTCCATTTTTACACTGAACTGAACCTTACTCTCAGCCCAACGTGGAAGACCACCATGGCTTCTCACTTGAAGAAATTAAGTCAATAGATTTCCTTCGAATTCGACAAAAATTTTCCTTTAAGTCAGGAAAAGGGGCGTTTAGGTAATTTGTTTTAAATTAATATGTGTGTGTCGCTGCTTAGATTTTTTTTTTTTCGAAGATCACAGAAATAGCTTCTAGATAACTCTACAAGTCTACTCATCTACACAAAACTTAGAGTTCTGAATGGGTTAGTAAATGAAAGATGCGCGCACCGTACCAGATTCCTTACAAGGATAAATAGCTTCCCTACTTGAGTGAGGAAAAACATTTTTCATTTTTATTTTGTATTGAATCATGTATTACACGTATTGCAAAGTTAAGTTCCGTAGCCTGAGGTCTCTGTAGGTTATTCAAAAGCTTGCATAGTTATCAACAATCCACATTACTTTCTTTCGGATACGTCAAAATAAAAAAAAGTTATGTTGTGCTATTAACAAGCAAAGAGATGTGAAGAAAAGACAAAATCGTAATTTTTGTATCTTTTTCAGTTTTTACGGTCATTAAAAAATAAAACTTTAATTAAAAAGTAGTAATGGGCTCTCCTAATTATCCAAAATTACGCTTAGATATAAAATACGTGAAATAAATCTGTTCATATTCATAATATTTTCTACAAGACAAAAAACTCAATGAAATCAACTAAGAATCACAATTTCTTACAACTAAAATAATCAGATTTGCAAGGAGCATCTATGAAATCCATCAGGAATTCAATCAGGTGTAGAAAATAGAGGTATTTTCCAGGATTCACTGAGAGAGAGTGTCTATGGCAAATTGCTCTTCAGACTATGTAATATCTTGTTTTATAGTTGAGAAATTCTTCAAAGGGGTTAAGGTCTGGAACAAGATTCGCTAAACTTCGTGGGTGTAAATGAGTAACCACTTCAAAAGAGAAGGAGTAGAGTCGTATAGACTGTCTCAAATATGGTAAACTTCAGATATATATTATGTTTTAATATTTTTCGTTCTAGAATAATTAAGAATTATTTTAATAATTATGAATCTTGGATGAGCTCTGTCAAAAAAGGGTTAGCTTCGTTCAAAACTGAAATTTCTTGAACCTTTTCAGGTCTATGAAAAAACTCAATCAAACCCTTGACCAAACGAATATATTATTCTTCCCTCAGTTAAAGATTCATTGGTATTTTCATAGCTGAAACCTGTCAGATTAGGTCAGAAAATAATCTTAAAATTATTGAGTTACAAGCCTACCTTCTACGCCACATCCCCTGATGAAGACCTGAAACTCAGGTCGAAACGTCGGCATAAAATAAATAAATATGGTTTTGTTTATTTATGTTGTTCTTTGCTGACCGCACCCCCCGACAAACTTCTCCAATCATTAAAATTATTATTTAAATTTTTTCAACATTATAGTCTTAAAAGTATACTTTTTTATACAGTTTTACAACCTGGTTAAATAAACGTTTTACATTTATACAATAAAAAAAATAGGGTATATATTTGAGGATCTTTATGTTTAAATCGTAATTTTTGTGAAGTGTAAGTCCAAATGGCCTTATGTGTGACATCACTGTGTGGAGAATCAAGGTGATAGTACAAGAGCCCAAGAGGAGAAAAAAGTTACTTATTTCACCCCAATTTTTGATTAGTTAATTGAAATTAGGTATAATAAACTAGTCAAAATTGATGAGTCTGCCAAGGTAGGGAGAATAAAAAATGGCGGATGTTTGAAAGCGATAAAAAAAATTATTTTTTCATTCAGAGCTCTATATCTTTACAACTACCAACAACAATAGAAAATCTAAGAGAGCATCCTTTAAAGCAGGGCAAATTTGCTAGAATGTAAGCACTAATACAGCTATTTTCGTTCAACAGTTTTCGAGATATAGCTTTTTCACAAGTAACGTTTCATAAAAATGTATAGAACGAGCTGAATTATCAGTAGTTAGTTAATTTAATTTGAGAAATCTATATTTCAGGAACTATGTTACGTACAGCTGTCTATTAGCACTCAAATTAAAGCTAATTTAATGAGCTATAAATTAGTTCATAACGTTTATTTTTGTAGGAGTAGTAGTTTTCATGAAATATGCTAAAATAAATTGAGTTATAGTTGTTTGAACAAATTTTCATTTGCCAAATTTATATTCATATTTGAATATCATAAAAACTACTACCCCTACAAAGATAACTGTCATAAACTACTTTATAGTAAGTTAAATTTCCTTTATTTTGAGTGTTGGCAGACGCATGTGCATCTTATGGGTCTAGAGTGAGTTTATTTCGTCAAATATCATAAAAACTATTACTTCTACTAAGATAAACATTTTAAATTGTTTTATAGTAAATTTAACTAGCTTTAATTTGTGTGCAGACAGACATCTGTACGTACAATGGTTTCTGAAATAAAGTTTTACATAAATCAAACTTATTGTCCGAACAACTATAAATTAATTTATTTTAGCAAATATCATGAAAACTACTATTCCTACGAAGGTAAAGGTAATAAACTACTTTATAGCACATTAAACTAGCTTTAATTTGATTACTAATAGACATCTGTAGGTCATATAGTTCCTGAGATATACATTTCTCAAAATAAATTAACTATCTACTGATATTTCAGTTCATTTTTATGAAATGTTGCTTTTTAAAATGCTAAATCTCAAGAACTATTGGACGTAAATAGCTCTATTAGGGCCAAAATTCCAGCAAATTTACACTTCTTTAAATAATGTTCTTTTAGATTTTCCAGTGTTGTTGGTAGTTTTTAATATATAGAGCTCCGAATGAAAAATTAATGTTTTTTTAAGGTTTTGAAACTGCCGCGATTTTTTGTTTCCCCAACCTATACTTGGCAGACTCATCAGTTTTGACTCGTAATTATACATAGTTTTCATTAAAGTAATAACAAATTAGGGTGAGATAACTGCCTTTTTCTCTCCAACTTCCATCTTTCATCTTCTCCTCGTATAAATTAATAAAAACATATTTCAAAATTAACTTACTGTAAAACAAAGTTGAGCATATGCATAGATTAAATAATAAACTTAGAAACTTTCCTAGTGGTAGAACTAATCGGCGAAATTAGGCACATTAATATGGAAGAACGTTCACACGGGAAATATTTAGCTAAGGTAATCGTTCTAAAAACTCTCATCCGTTCTTGCGAGGAATGCAAGATATCCTGTTACATCCATGACGAAGAGATCTCATCTCTGATGGAGCTTTGAGGATGCTTCATGAGAAGATGACGAGACTTCCGTTGTGAACATCCCGTCCATTGGAAAACATCCCGGATAAGCGATTAGTTGCGGAAAAATCCGCATCGCGCGATCTAGACGCGACACGCTGTCTTTTTTTTTATCTAGTCTAAGTTTATTTTCTTTCTTTGCTTTTTTTTAAATATAAAAAAACTTTTTTTAAGAAACATAGATTGTGTTAAGGCAGAGAGGCGTAAGCTCTAATTTAATTTAGTGAAAACGGTAAGCGATTCTTATTTATTATTGTTATTTTACTTTTGTCACGTGATTTCGATTTTATGAAAAATGCTTGTAATCACCGTCTTCAATCAATTTTGTACGTCTGCAGCATAAGGAGAAGTATTGTATCGTGTTCAAAACCACCACCTGAATGTTTAGCATTGAACATCTTTTGAATGTGCTGGTACTTTGTATGTGTTATATTATAAAGAAAATAAATAAAAAATATAAGCGTCTAATGAATGATTTACCGAGAGTTTTATGAGATTGCCAAATAAAAAATTAGAAATGCCCTTTTATATATTAACGTATAGATGAAATTCTGGTTTCCATATTTGCCAATACTGGTTTTTAGAGTATTTAAAGTAATATTTTTAAAAAATGCATATATATATTCTTAAAATATATAATGTTTGAGTTAGAGAATAATACATTTACTTTTTTGTTACCACCTTTGTTTCTACTACTTCTCGGGCTTTCAATGTGTACTAAAAGGTAAATATAATCAAGGAAAAAAACTTTAGACTGAAGGTTTATTAAAATCAATATGGTTGTTTGAAATGTATGGAAATATGAAAAGATACAAAGGGCCCATCCGTATAAGATAACATCGTAGCACTGACTAATGACTAAAAATATGTTTTTTCTCTGTTGGCTCGGAAATGTAAAGATCAAATATATTATATATCAGATCGAATATATGAGTACATGCGATTTTAAATACGTAAAATCCGAGTGGATATAAAAATAATAAACGAAATTTGTATTAGATATTATAACTATATCTATCGTATTACATATTATATAATCGATAATTGGAATCCATATCGGAATATAGATATTACAGATTTTCAAAACAAATACTTCTTTTGTCTAAATTTATTAGAAAGGCCATAACTAATTGAGCCAACAACCAAATTTTAGTGGTTAATTTTCATATTAAAAGTGATAATATTTCACTAATAATGAAAATAAAAGTAAAATATTGACATAAAATGGCCTAATATCAATTAATAAATTATTGATTCCTAAAGTATATAAATTTTTTAAATAACAAAATATATATTATATACATAAATTTTTTAATAAACTTATAATTGACTAGCATTGGGAAAGAAGGAGACCCTGGTTTTACCTTTATATTTACATATAAAAGTAATAACGTTAACAACAACGTTTTCTCTTATATCATGGACCATACATTACGCATTTGTTTAATTATTCCAAACTAACCCCACAATAACAATATATATAATTAATACACTTACGATTTACAGCAGTTTATAAAAAATAAAGTTGAAAATAAAACTTACTATGCCTGTAAGCATATTAAATATGTTATTAAAATTTTAAATAAGAATTCACAAGCAAGACTAATATATGATAAAGTTAATAATCGATATATTGGTTTGTAAAATAAGTTCGTAGCGTTTTTTTACTGATGATTTCAATTAAAACTTCAAGAAATACTTTGAATCAATTATGTATGACCCATTTTGAACCATTACATGTCTTTCTGGTAATTTTTTAGTTTCGTCCAAAACTTCTCAAATATTTGCGCAATGAACTCCTCTATATGCGTTTTGCAGTCTTCGAGCCAATTAAAGTGTATCCTGTTAAGAAAGTTTTGGAGGACCCGAAATGAGTGAAATCTGTTTGGGGAAAGGTCTGGTGAATAGGGTGGGTGGGGGATGACATCCCAGCCAACCTTCAATAATTTCTGCCGGGTCTGAAAAAAAAAAAAACGGGCGTTATCGTGATGGAAAACTATGCCTTTGCGTTAAGCCAGTGCTGGACGCTTTTGCTCAACTTGACGCTTGCATGAGATATGTGATTTCTGCGATATCCCGTGTTGTAGAGTGAGGGTTATTTGTGACCAATGCTTGAATTTAGTCATCAACAGTTGAAGAACGACCCGAGCGCTTTGCGTCTTCCAAGTCAAAATTTCCGGTTCTGAACCGAGCAAACCACTTACGGACGGTGCTTTCTCCTAAGGCATCATCGCCATCCACACTGCAAATTTTGTTAACAGTCAGTGCAGTGGATTTTCCTTTTCGGAAATAAAAAAACCATTCAATGACGAAAATGACATTTTGAGCAAGCAAAATACACTTAAAGATAAGGAATCTCGGTTGAAACTAAGCATAAAAGCACCTCGGAGGATTGTCCGGAATAAAAGAGGATGCAAGATTAGAAACTAATGAGTTTTAGTGGTTAGGGAGTTTGTAATGGAAGGATTTAAATCTGTGGATGATTTTATTTGTGACAAAGTAGGGAGAATTTAGGATTTTACTAAGGATTTTGGATTGTAAGGATTGGATACGAGAGGAATTCGAAGGTTTAGTGGAGCCCCAAAGCTCATCGCCGTATGTCCAGATAGGCCTTATTATTGTAATTTAAATCAGTCTTATGTAATGAATTGGAAGTTTGGACCGTTTGTCTAGTAAGTGCTGTAATAGTCGAAATCGACGTGCAGTTTCCTGTCTTTTCAGTCTTGTGTGAAGATTCCAGGTTAATTGTTTGTCCAAATGTAGTTCAAGGTAGCGGATCTGTTCGACAGGAGTAAGAGTAACATCATTAAATGAAACTGTAGGACAGTCAGTAGGTTTACGACGTAGGGTAAAAGTAATTTGATGGGATTTGTTGGAATTTATCTTAATCCTCTAATTACGACACCATTCTTCGAGGGCTGTGATGTGGGATTGGAGATTTTGGGATACTGGGTATAGTATATGTATATGTACATAGGTATGTACATACATACAAGTATATAGGTATATGTTAGTAATAATGGGTTATTATTAACAGCGATCACACATGTGTCATCGGCATACGTGGTGAGGATAGTGTTAGGATTGGTTGGAGTGTCAGTTGTATAGACGGTGTATATGGACCAAGGATACTAACTTGAGGAACACCAGCGGACTGAGAATAGAGGGATGAATAGGAACCATTGTGGTTTACTTGGAAAAATCTATCAATGAAAAAGGAACGAATGATGAGAAAGTATGTAGGAGGTAGGAATTTACGGAGTTTGTAAAGCAGTCCCAGGTGCCAGACTCGATCAAAAACCTGTTCTACATCGAAAAAGACTCCACGCTCTCTAAAGAAGACGAGACAACGTCCCCTACACGATGACATTGCTGGATAGTGGAATGAGAGGTTCGGAATCCAAATTGGTGATCTGGTATTATATGATTGGAATCAAGGATGGGGTATAAGCGTTTCAAAATGAGTTTTTCAAGGATTTTGCCCATGATAAATAATAGAGAGACAGGACGGTAGGAGGATGGGTATTCTTCTCGCTTATGGGGTTTGGGTATCATTTTGACTTTAGATAATTCCACGAGAGAGGATTAAATTGACGCTACGAACTTTTTTACAACCCAATATATAAAAATATTTAAAGGTATATAAAATGTTCGAAAACCAAAAATTTAATTTTAAAAGAAAATTTCCTATATTGGAATAACGAGTTGGAATATGAGCGTTCCTTATTATTTTGCTCCTGCCGTAACTTTTCTCAACTCTCTAACCAACAACAAAATTTACATTATTGACTGCTAACGACGTAACCCCTTGACTATTAATAAAGTCGTGAAGAAAGTAAGTTCTAAAGAGCGACTCTTGACTCACTTGAGTCGGACCGTGGTCCACTCGAGAAAGTTATATAAATCATTCTCTAAAAATGTAATGAGCAGAGGAGAGCACTACTTCTTCCAGACCATTCATTCACTAATATTTCCATTCACACAGATTGTTTAAATAATGAAATAAAGGACAAGTTGAATGCGACAGTAACAAGTCGCTATGGAATTACAAATTAATTCTTCAGAAAGTGAATCGGAAAGATCGAAGCAAACCGAATGAAGCCATTATTCTATTAGCCATGAAGGACGTTCGCTCAAGTTTCGTTCGATTTGTCAATTCAGAGTAAGTAAGAATTATTCTGGATGAATGGAACAGCCCCTTGGGTAACAATTTAAATCATTTCTCCATTTCTCCTTGGCTCCCCAGACCTTGGTTTGCATATATTTTCTACTTGAGAAAATGCACCATTACATTGTAAATTAATAATACATTGGGAATACAAATCTTCGAAGACCCGAACTAGCTAAAGTATTATAAAGAGAATAACACTGAAACAGGAAATGTGACAGATAAATTTTTTTTTTTACTTTCTTTTAACTATATATGAAACATATAGTAAGGAAAAGTATAGCGATTGTAAAAACTTTCAAATTCCTTTTTTCCACGGAAGTTACAAATGGTTCCCAAAATGATCGTATGACAAAAGAACGGGATCCTTAAAAGACGCATTATAACTGCGAAAGGGAAGCATATAGAAAATTCCTTGCAAACATGGATTTTAGATAAGACGGAACTAAAGTGTATGAGTTCTTATTTAGGATTGATAGGGATAGTGTCGAAGCCAACGAACCTATGATAGATGGTTTAAAAGTATTAACCAGGCAGGATGATATTGCCAATAAATTTTGCTAAATGTTTGCTCAAACTAGCACTTTCAAACCTAAACAAAACAATAATTCGCATATTCTGGAAGCTAAAAGTGAAATTAATGAGCCGTTCTCAATGAACGGGTTAACACTAGCCCTAGAGGACACAAAAATGGGAAATGAGTTATATTTGTTGTTTTGGAATAAAGGTTTTTTCTCTCTCCCTACAATCATAAAACTCTTTAATTATTTTCTATTTTGTTGAGGTTCATATCCCAAATTTTATAAATTAATAGTTTAGGGAAAAATATACTATATGGATGGTTTTGATATAATTAATAAAAAAATTTTCATTTTATATAAATTGTTCATAATTTTCATCTTCCCTGTTCTTAAGTTTTTTTAAATCACAAAAATAGCACCAACATTGATATGAGCCCATCAATCTCTACAAAACCTAAGGGGGTTTAAGTAGAATTGTATATAAAACTTGATCTGCGCCTAGCACCAGATTTATTTCTTATCCGCAATAATACAATTACTAAAAACATATAAGATTGCAATATAAGGTATATTTGTTATATGTTTATAGCTATATATAAAATTCATTGTATTAATGCACATAAGTTAATTATTTAAATAGTTACTTAGGGTGGCAAACATTTTATTCAAGGTTTAAGAATAAAGTCTATTATATTCTAAATTTTATTTGGGAAACAAAAATAAAAAAAAAAATGTACATAGAACTGTTGTGTAAAATTATCATAATTATTATAGCTTTACATGGTAGAAATAACAACTTGAAAAATGTTGGCGAATAGTAAATGGTGATGTGTGGTTTCTGACGGTCATATTTTGAGCCTTATTGATTTTTCTGTTTATTGCATTCTGTCTGCCGAAGGTATGGAAAGTTTTTATTCATTCAGGAAATAATAAAAGAAATTATTACGCATGCAGAAAAACATATTATTTTGTAAACATTATGCTACAAAATTGCCACGTCCGATTCAGCTCAATTTTGGAGAAAAATCACGGATTAGTTTAGAAATGGTCTAGTATCGATGTTTTCATCTTTTATAAACTTCTATAACCTACCTATGCGAAAAACTAAGTTTCTGAATACATCTATATTTCAAAAATGGTAAATCATTAACCTTGGGATTTAGATAATTACATAAACGAAAAAAAGTTTAAGAAAGATGAGAATTTCCAGAAAGAAAATGGGTAAGCAATTCTTCTCTTTATATTTGGCAGACTATCCCTTTTTTGATTAAATATCTTTTAAACGTCGGTTTTCGATTCCAAAAGTTTCGATAAACCTATTTATACATATATATTTTTCCTAAATCCTTAGTTAGAATATGGAAGATATATAATGCTAGAGAAAATTCAACTTCAAATAGAAGTATATATAGTAAATATAGTCTGTATAGTCTCCACCCATCTAATAATAATTAGGTACTCATATATAACGTCAATGAAAGTACATTATTTGGTTTTATTAGTCATATATAAACAAAGGAATAAAAGATTGTTAACACAGTAGAAATATTTTTTAATAAGAAGGAATATTGTTAGGTAATGGGTCTTTAAAGTGTTTCGTAATATCGGTCTCCATTGGTCCCCTGTCGAAGAAGAAGAAAATTGGCCAATTAGAGAAAGAAAAACAACTTTATTGCCCAGTTTCCTGGTTGAATAATTTAGTTATCATCGAGAAAACTGAGCCCCTTCAGAGATTATCTTACGGCTTGCAAATGGAGTCGTAGTAAAAACTATAGCGCTATCTGGTGGCTCGCTGCGGAGGCGTGTTGTCACAAACCAGGTTTTTATAAGAGGCAAGGGGCCCAGATTTTAATAATTCCAAACTTTTTTTTTTCATTTCTCCGTTCAGGTCACTACAAAAACACAATAATGCTTGATACCATGTACAAAGTGTCCATAAGTACAGGTTTCTCTTGCTCACCTCTTCAATTTGCTTTATTTTTAGGCCCAAATACTGGAAAATGTTATTTGTTTTTTAATTTATATCCTTTCTTCAGTTATTCTTCAGGAAACTTAAGTGAGGAATTTCCAAAGAAAATGCTTTTCTTTTTTTGCTGATTATGCTAGTATTTTTTTTTTAATTTTAATTAATATTGTGTACTTTCTTTGATCCAACGCGTCGAGGAGGGTTAAATTGATTAGGGCTAAATCGCCAGTTAATGTTTTACTGGTTTTGACGATATGCGTGTAAACGGTGCAGAATACCAAAAATCGTCGAACGACATCGTTTAAGAATTCAATCTTCCGTAGCAGAAGTGGCCAATCTTTTTCGGTTTGTGGTACCCTAAATAATCGGATTTTTTCCACGGCGCATTTAAAACATGAAATTTTTTTCTAAATTTTGACTTTCTTGAAAAATTGAAAAACTTTCCATTTTAACAGCGAAAAATTAAAAACAAATATTTATATTATATAATTTATTCAAATTCTTGAGACGGGTATTTATCTATTAAATAAATCAATTGGTATCCTTATCTATATAGGTGAAACAAAGCAATTGTTGGGGGATAGAATATATCAACACAGAAATGTTACAAGAAATAAGGAGATGGATCCCAATTTATATATCAGAGAACATCAATTACACAGTTAATTTTAAAACAGATACTAGGAATTTGAACTAATATTATGCAGAGATTTTAAGTAAAATCAATTTATGAAAAATACGGAAACAATTTTTGTTACTATTTACAATTAATTTTAATATGAATTTAATAATTGGAATAAATAAAAAATGAGACCAAAATACAATTTGAATTAAAATAATAATAAGCCTGACCTAAGTGTGTAGAAGGTTATAAATAGTTTGTTTATCTAATAGTGGATAGTGTATTTTTAATCTAAAATTCAATTTTTATAAATTAGTGAAGTTATAAAAAATAGTTAACTAGACATAAGCTTATTAATAATTAATTTGATTCTCTATTAATTGACTTTTTCACAGGGTGATTTTGACTAGAAGTTGACGACCTGGGAAAAATAGCCTGTAAAACATTTTTTTTAAATTTTGATGTGAGGTGTGAATTTATGTTTAAGATATGGTATATTATTAATAATAGTGTTGTATTTAGGATTGTTATAAATGAATACATAATAAGCTGTTAAACGTTTATATTGTCCTTGAAGATGGCCGAATTGGCCGAAACGTTGGACTATTGATATAATAAAGAATGTGGAGACTTAATAAGGATACCAATTGATTTATTTAATAAATGATTATATTTTTGTACCATTTAGTTACTAAAGCATGGGTGGGGAAACCGTTCTTGCGAACTAGCCGTTTCAAAAGATGAGGATTGGAAAGAAACATTGAAAGACTCAAAAGCTGCTAAAACCTTGGAATTTTGTCAGCATATACGATTGTTGGCGCTAAAATTCCAGAATTTGAAATTCCAAGAGAATTGCCACATTGTTTAATTTCGCGGCGCTCTTATGACGAGAGAGCCGTGGCATGCACTTTAAAATCACTGTTCTGAAGTAATCCTTTATAACTGAGGCTTCATGAAGATGACAGTGATATCCTAGTGTCCTCGGCCAGTCGGGGAAACTCAAATCATTACGATAGATCCCTATAACACGACTTTCAACTCAATGTTTTTTTTTGTTTTTTTTCAATTTTTCGCATTGTTTGCACGTAAATCGTTAAAACATTTAAACATTTTTCGCGGCTTTTGGTGATATAAGCCTTCAGGACGCATCGGATCTAAGAAAGTACTCATATGAATTATAATTTAAAAAAAAAACTTTACTTACTAGTCTTATTATTACAAAAAGGTAACGCATTTTCTTTAGAAATTCCGGGCTTATGTGCGCTGGAGAAGAACGGGGGAAGGGTATAAAACCATTGACTTTAATCATAAAAAAAACCACGCTCCAAAGAAAAGTGAAGTCAAAAAGGCCATACTTTGGGTTCCATGGGCGTGGCTTTAGAGTAGGAGCTGATCACTGGCTGCCTTCTGTTTCAGTTTATATTAGTGACAGACATTCATATTAACAGTGTAAGTCCCGGAAATCCTTGCCATTATCATACTATAAGTTGGAATACTTGATCTTCATTACCATCTCAGGATCAGGAATCCCTATCTTCAACAATAAGTAACACTCCTTGTCAATCAAGCATTAAACAACTTTAGCCATTTTTCAAATAATAAAAGAGCCTGTTGCAGGTTTGTTAAATTGTTTGTGTTCACAATACGGTTGTTCATAATTCATTATGAAGTAACGAAATTTCCCCCAATAACTCCATTAGACTCCTTTCCTTCTGTGTTGCATAAATTAACACGAATCAAGCTTAAGTTAAGAAGTACGATTTTTCCAAAAAAGATTCTGAGCAGTTTATCACTGATTTTGATAGAAATCGGTGTAGTTAAATGAATGAAAAACACCCTTTCTAAATGTTTAATTTTTCTTTTTTAATATTAGTTAATATAAATGTAACAAAAAGAATTAATAACAAAATTGTTCATCAAATAATTTGAAAGGCTCTTGGTTTGACTTGGTTGAAGACGCTGATTTTGGCACTCAATTGCAATTTTTACTCATTATAAATACTTTTCGGTGTAAAATTTAGTTTATAAAAATAACAAAATAGTTCATCAAATGATTTGAAAGCCTCTTAGTTTGACTTGGTTGAATACGTTTTGACACACAAAGGAAAATTTTACTCATTATAAATATTTTTCGGGGTGGAATTTAGTTTGGCTTGTTTACTTGTTTATCCCTTCTACTAAATTCTTAACCCGTTTATATAAAATATCTTTAATTCTTTTTTAAAATATTTTTTTTTGGGACAAGTCTCTAACCCGCACAGTGACTGCTCCTGGTGCGTAATAGGGGACTACACGGCTCGGTGGACCACGTCCTCTGTGAAAAGTGAAGTAACTCTTCACAAATCGGTAATAAATCGACAGGGTCGAAATGACATCGATTAGTGATTTAATAACTACATCTAGTCCTAGTCACAGTTTTCGTTTTTCATAAGTCTAGTTTATTATTTTCTTACAGGCCAGTTCTTTATAACTTTAAAAATTAAACTCGACGCCAATTATCTGTAAAAATAAGAAAAAAGAAAGTAAGATTTTTTAAGTAGGTTTTACAACAATTATTTAATTTATAAAATTGACCGATCTATATATATTTATATTGTATTTATTATATGAATATAAAATAAAAAAATAGTCAGATCTGTAAATCATAGAAATTTTTACTTTTACTTATATAGGAATATGGTTTCAAGGTTTACATAAGTAATTAAAAATTCAGCAAAACACACGTTTTGAAGTTCCCTCAGTAAAACTAACCAGGTATCGCAGAATAGTAGGTATAAGCAGTCTAGTTCAAAATCGAAGTGTAGCAAGGAACTGAAAAACTTATTTATAAAGTTAATAAATGAATTTATTTATTCCTAGGATTTTATAACGTTTTCGATAAAATTAACTGACTAGAAGTCTCATTATTTGATTTTTTTGGGTATTTCTTTTATCGAAAACAGGTCTAACGAGCTTGGTTGAAATCAATATGTCAACTTGAAGTGATCTCCAATACCAGCTAGTTGTTATTTATTATTGTTAATGAAATAGTCGGATAACGTCCATAGTTCATAAGATGGCACGACATGAAATTTATGTTTATGTTTTTAATAACTTGGCGTGCTACCAATTTCTCTACACGTCTGTATTACTCCATTTTAACTGAGATCAAATTTAGCAAATGTATTATATATAATGTACAGTTTTAAATAGCAATAAATAAAAAAAATGTTTTTAATAACAAATTTGTTTTAAATTCTGTACCAAGAGTTTCAAATTTATACTGCTATCTAAGGAGAAGATGGTTAAGGTTGCGGTCAGTGGAAAGGCATAGAACTAAAACTTATTACACTAATAATAATAATATTATTTATTTATTCTGGGATTGATCCCTTAGAATAATATACAGGCCTCAAAATTAGGCTTTAGAGCCTTAGGGTAAAATACAAAATAAAAATGAAATTATAAAATGTCATTAAATATAATCAAATAATAAACTTGAGAAGGTAAAAATGAACAACAATAATTACCAGTATATATAAAATAAGAATAGAACAAATAAAACAAAACCATATATCATATTATAAAACATGACTAATACTTCTAATAATCAATAAAAAATAAAATAAAAAATCAAATACAATTAAACCAAAAATAATAAATGGAAAGGTACAATTTCTGCTAATATACGTATTTTCAAGAAATAACGAAAATCTGAAACATAAAATACAAAGATTGTATAAACCTTATTTGAAACCTTCAATTGTTATTCTTCCAGAATTGGGTGGACAGTCGGTTGTCGTAGATAAATGATTTGAAGGGTATTAGAAATACGAATAAAGGAGGGAATAGAATTCCATAGGGAAGAGGAACGGATAAAGAATAGATCTACCAAAGTCTGTGGTTCGATGTGCAGTTTCATATAAGTCTGAAGGCCGTGAGCGGGTATTGCAGGAATGCACTGAGGATTTAAATTGAAAGATATCAGAGAAGTACGATGAACGGCGGGATTAGATAACTTGGTATAGGAAGGAAGCAAGAAAATATTTACGACGGAAGGAGGGGTAAAGCCTCTTCAACTCTTTATAAAATCAGGTGACACAGGCGTCCCTGGGGATAGTGCTAACGTTTCGTCCAGAACATCAGGTCTTCATCGGGCTAAGCACAAAACTAGGTAGCAACTATAAAGAATAAAAAATAAAACCAATTGAGACAGAAAATAAGAAGATAACAAATAATAATTGACTAAGTTTTAATTAGTCATTATGGTTATCTTCTTTTGTACCGGATGAAAACCTGAAATTTAGGCCGAAACTTTAAGAAGATACTAATCCTTACTTACTAGTGATTACACGCTCTCAAACATCCCTCCTTTCCCTAGGGACCATGGGAATCCCAACTACCAATGTAACACTCTCTCCAATAAGCTTCGGGATTTTCGGACAATGAAATAATGATAATGCCAAAGATAGTGCAGTGCAACTAAAAAAAGTCCTTGTATTTTCGGGCAAGCGTTTAACGTTCTATTGTTGGTAAAACATTTTCCACCTATTGTTCATGAAGTCTTCAATAGTCTATTTGTCAATTATTAAGTTTCTTAGATGTTTTTCTTGGAGTTTTTATAACCATGATTCATAAATCTTAATATAGGCAGTCCTCATTTTAAGTCGTTTCGAACAATTACATACAAGATGCAGCTTTATGTTGAATCTAATTCTTATTGCATAAGAGCCCTTGAGAAAAAATAGTGAACAGAGTATTAACCAATAATTTTGGATAAATTTAACAAAAAAAGACAGTTAAGAGTCAAAATGGCTGATCCTGCCAATCATGGCAAGGAAGAATAAAATATGACGACTGTTATCTTCTATAATATATTCATTTTTGAGCTCCTTTAAGTAAAAAAAATAATAGATCTACATGCAATTATAAAATGGGTCAAGTGAAATTTCTTAAAAAAGTAAATACTGGTGTACAATTTAGTCTGTTAACTTATGTAATGAAATGACACACATATTAGTGTCATCTTTTTTTTCTTACCTTGTTAATTAAACAAAAAAATAATATATTAATGTGATCTCCAAAATACAGATATTTAAACTTAGAAAGTCTCTTCAGAATCAAGGGAATAAATCATCCAAATATATCAAGGTGAAAAATTTCAATTTTGTATTTCTTTAAAAAATAGTATTTGAGGGTTTCATACCGTTTTCCAATTTCAGGCACTTTTTTAAATATTACTCGTTAAAACTATCTTAAAGTCTCCTCTTCCCGTTTTAAGCTAATATTTCATAAGTGATATAGGACTGTCGCTACCGGGGATCTTAGTGGGGCGGGTCCGGAGGGAAAGGATTGCCTTTTTTCTTGAAGAAGTTTGTCGGGGGGTGCGGTCAGCAAAGAACAACATAAATAAATCAAACCATATTTATTTATTTTATGCCGACGTTTCGACCTGAGTTTCAGGTCTTCATCAGGGGTTGTGGCGTGTAAAGGGGAAGATGGTAAATCAATTGCCTTTTTTATTTTATACGATCTCCTGTTGTGAGATTGTGACATGTCGTACATCGACCAACCTACTCGCCACCGGTACAGTCGGTTCTTCTTAACTCTAGTTATAATAAGCAACTGTAATTTTATTATTACGTGGTCCTCATTCATAACTGAGGGTTTCCAATGACGCTAAGAACAAATTTGCTTTTCCCTAAAAAAAAAATATTGACCTACTTTACTGAAATCTTCATTATGTTTTTTTAATTATTTAGTAAATAAAACATTATTTAATAGAATCAGTAATACTTTTTTATAATTCTTCAGAAAGAGACAAATCGATAGGCATATAATAGCCATGAAAAAATATATACTTTTGGAGCTATACACCAAAAATACTTAATTTTATTAATAACTTTTTTTGTACAAACAATTCAGGCCAGTCAATAATCTGCAAAATCCTGAACATTTAGCAAAAAACTCCATCACAATGATAATGATATCACAATGAATAATTTACGTAAAGATGAATTAAATGGACACTCTTGCTCGTTTCCAATAGTTAAATTCAAGAGTATTCCTGCAAGAGTATCCTTTGATAATACTCTACTTATTCCTGTCGAACAGAACCAATACTTAGGACTACATCTGGATAAAAGACTGGCTTGGAATTCTCGTACAAGCCTGAAAAATCAGGAAACTACTCATCGATTTAGACTATTACAGCACCTAATAAACGAACGTTTAAATTAATTATACAAATATTATTTACATTACTATAAGGCCTATTAGGACTCACGCAGTTGAGTTTCAGGGCTCCAATAAAAATAAAATCATCGAATGCCACTCGTTTTCAATCCTTACAAGATAAAATCCTGAAAGCTCCTTACTTTGTCAAAAGTAAACTCATCCATAAGGACTTCAATATTCAATATGTTGCCGATCCGGCTAGAACCAGATATCAATCCCTCCATGATAAACTCCCTAACCAAGGGAACCTACTTATTTCTTATCATGCTTATTCTTTAATTTCAAATTAATCTCCTAGGTGACTGAAAAGAATATGGCCTCGAGAACTTCTTCTTTAAAAATCCTATTGGAGTTCTTCTGATGGGTAGATTCTGATGGAATGTATTTTTATTTAATTAGTTGTAAATTTCAATAAATACATTCTTTAAAATTCATAAACATAATATTTGATATATCTAATATAAAACTTTTTTTTTTATTTATGATTACCAAATTAGAATTTTGTAAATTATTTCATGTTTTGACCTATTTCTAAGAAGCTAGTGGTGCGTTACTAAATATTGACTCAATAATGGTGAATAAGTTTCATGCCGAAGGCTTAAATTAGAGCTACACCATTTTACACTTACAGAGATTGTAACGCCAAATGCATGACCTGCATAACTAAATACCCTTTGTATCTCACAAAAGTCCTTGATATTTTTTTTTAACAGTTCAAGAACCAAGTATTGTTTGAGGATAATCTGAGATCGGCATTTTTGACCTGCTAGCTCAGGCTCAACGCAGGGAATATAAATCACTTCCCTTGGCCTAAATCCAGAAAGGGTTTTCTTGTTTTTTTATTTCGATAAAAAGCCTGTTAGAACAGGCCACGAACGACAGAACATTCGGCCTAAACTGAAGCCACCTCATGGTTGATGGCTGAACTCACCACCAGTGGACCCTAATTTAAAGTAAAGCGATTTATTGTTCACAAAGAGAAAATATATCTACTTTTGTTTTATCTAATATATAATGTGCAGTTTTTCGTTTTCGTGAGAATCTTCTCAGCTTAATTAAACCCCCAAAACTATGGGACATATTCACTTCCGAACTCAATGCTATACCTGCAGCACTTCACTTCTGTTTAGCTTTGACCCACAACAATATATGAATAATTACAGACTCGTTAAAAGGTCTAGATTGTATGCAGAGCATCCGAAAATTTCCTGCATTAATTTCTACAAAATTTGGGTATATTAATTACATTTATTTCGGACTGTTACTTTTTGGTTACTTTCAAAACATTTCGATCCTCACCCAAGTTAAAACTATAAATTTTATTTTCAAACATACAACTACTAGAAGTATTTGTGAGAGTTTATTTATAATTCTCCTTATTTCCAGATGTTTATTAACTGAGGTAATTTTTTATGACTTCCATTAAAAAAAAAAAAATTTAATGACGTTTACAAATGTATTTACATAAAAATAGAACCAGTAAATTAAGAGCATAATGGAGCGATACAGGCTTGTAGAGAAACTACCTATTGGTAGCGCTCGAATAATGCTTCTACATAAGAAGGTCTCTAGGCCATCTTCTTTTCAGTCACCTCGGAGGATTGTCTGGAAAAGGAAGTAAAGTAAGAAACTAGTTGGCTTAGGTGATTAGGGAGTTTATAATGGAAGGATTTATATCGATACATTAAGGTCTTTATGGATGAAAACAAAAAAAAATAACTGTATCCTAAAACTCATGTGAACTATGTGAGGAAGAACTATTTTTTGAACAACGGATGTGCAAGGAGGTGATTCCTTCTAGATTATGCTCAACCACCAAGATTTTTTTAGTTAATCAAGAATACCTACTTTACAGAAACTAGGTGGCTTATATATTTGCAACATTTAAAATAATATTTTACAAAAAAAATTAGATAACCCATTTGTAAAATATTAATTTTAATATTCTATTTATAAAAGCCCCGAGAAAATTACCTCTATTAATATTAGTTAATAAACAACTTGGAATAAGCATAATTGTCAATAAACTATCAGAAATTATTCAAATAGCTGTATGTTTGAAGATAGATTTCAATACGTTGTCAGGGGTGAGGGTTAAAATGGCAATATAGGATTGGCTCAATTAATACTGAACCCCTGACTGTACATAGAATGCAAGGGTATAGGTTTTCTTTTTATTTAATTTTAATTTTTAAACATAAAGCCTCCAGAAAATTACTTCAGCCAATAAACAGGTTGTAATAAGCAGAATTGTTAGTAAACTATCACAAATGCTTCGAGTAGTTGTATGTACGAACATAGATTTCAATATGTTGACAGGGGTGAAGATAAAAATGGACAATAGAATTGGCTCACATAATATACTGAGTCCCTGACTTTTCACGGATTTCGGGGGAACAGATTTTTAAAATTTTTATTTTTAAGTATAATCACTCCAAAAAAATACTTCAGCCAATAAACAGTTTGTAATAAGCAGAATTTTTAATAAACTATCACAAATGCTTCAAGTAGTTGCATGGTTGAAAATAAAATTTAATATTTTAACTTGGGTGTGGATTGAAAGTTTTAAAAATAACCAATAGAACATTCCGAGACGTTACGAAAAGGTGAAATATATAGATGTAGAATATAACTGTGATAAGTTTTTGTAATTATTATACAATTTTATATTATATTAAATTAAGATCAGCATAATGTGATTTTCCCTCAGTTATTTCATCGATATTTAATAATAAAAAAAAATAATCCCCCTAAAAAAATTTAAAAAATTGAAATTGTATGTACAAAAATTTTATGAACCAGTACTGCAGAAATGCTAAGCACATTTCTCCTATTCATTTGTAAGTTAATACATACTGAAAATGTATGATTAATTATAGCGGGAATTATATTCGCTCTGTTTCGTATCTATTTTTAGGTAATATCTATAGAAAATTATGATTAAAGCTTCAATGACTTAAAATATTGTAGGGAAAGTTTAGGAAGACAGAGAAGGAGTGAAAGTTTGATTAAAACTATCTCCTAATATTATTGTTTTAAAAATAAACAAATTTATTATTCACGTCTGATTCTGTTTTTTAGTTCCTCTTGTTTTGATAAAAATTATCATAGAACTATGTAAAAATTTTATATAAAAGAATATTTTTTACCGTTGCATTCCAAAACCAGCCTAAACCATTTTTTAATTTTTAATTTATAGTTTTGATTTAAGCTAATCAGCATACCAAGATATTTTTGTATAATTAATTATATAAAAAGCTTTAAATATTTTCGGAAGTAATATTTTTGTATTGTGATAGTGTAGTGATGATTATAACGACATATTTGTTTGTTCTCTGGAGGAAACAACCGTTCATAAAGAGTTAGCTAGTAAAGTGAATGAAATGAATATATAAATTTTGATGATCAATATGAATACTAAATTAAAAATCTTTCTAAAAATTGGAAAACAGAATTGGCTCGCATAATACTGAACCCCTTTTCATGGATTATTGGTGTACAGATTTATTTTGTATTTTAATTTTAAAATATAATTCCTCCTAAATATACTATTACAAATACTTCAAGTAGTTGTGTGTTTGAAAATATATTTTAATATGTTAACTGATGAGGGTGAAAATAACTAATAGAATAGGTCGAAAAGGTAAAATGACCCGAAATAGATTAGAATTGTAATAAGATTTTGTTATCATTATATTTTTTTTATTAAAAAAGGTTGATGTGATGTGGCTAATGAGGTTTTTCCCTTAATCTTTTTGATTGATATGTAATAATAAAGCAATATAATTATGACACAAATTAAATAATATAAACAATAATAACATAATAGAAAAATAATATAACCAAAAGGTAAAGAAAATAAGAATAAAATAATTTCAAATGAACTTGCATTCTGCCAAAGAGGAATATAAGAAATACAAAAATTATGACTTTCGAGAAAAAGTCCGGAAACTTTCAGATCATATACTTCTCCCGGACAATGTCTACCAATTTCTTTCAGGAAAACATTATTTGTGGCAGACAGGAATCCAATTTCTGAGATATGACACACCTGACTCGCCAGAATTTCACGCTGCTTGAGAATCAGTAATCATGCATACGATATTCGACGAAGGGTTCATTACCCACATTATATATAATGAGATACTCTTCAAATCGTCGACCTCGTTCCAGTTGTGGCCTGCCTAACTAGTAATAGGAGCTGTTGGTATAGATCCATCAGCACTATCATTATTGCCATTATCATGTGTGCAAATATCGTGCAAGCGCAAGCTAAATGCCAATTTGAAGTGTTGTTGGTTTGTAGCAATTGTAGAGTGGATTTGAAAGATTGTAAGTTTGATTAACTGCGATGAAATTGGTGGTCTTTTGGTTCATTTTTTTTCAGTAATGAACCTTTGAAATCGACCAAGAAAAAAATAAATGAACAGTCTCAAATTTTGAGGTTTAAGATTTCAAGATACGTTGTGTCAGAAAATATAAAAAAAAACTTTCTGTTCACCATTTGGGGAATTACTTCGAAACTACTGTAGCATCTGTAATATATATATTATTGGATTCTTATTTTTATCATATTCTGTATCGTTTTGTTTTATTCTCATTATTACATTAACTCACTAATTGTAAATTTGCAGCTTTATTGTTCACTTCAAAGTCCTTTCAGTTATTTTTATTATTTATTTTTTATTTAATTTTTTTAACTTTATTTTCATTTTAGTAGTTGTTAATTAAATTATTATTTGTATCTCTTGATATCAATTTATATTACACTTATCTAGATAAAAATGGTATAGCTTCCACAACGCCTTAATAGTCAAAACTGTAATATTTAAATTTCTTACATCTATTTCTCTAGACGCAACATATCAAAATAAAAAAACCTTTCTGTCCACCATTCGGGGCATTACTCCGAAACTACTGGTTAGAAGTTTTTGTAGATTTAAATCCTTTAATATATATATTATTGGATCATTATTTATATTATATTCTCTATAATTTGGTTTTATTCTCATTATTACATTAATTCAGTTATTGTAAATTTGCAGCATTATTATTCACTTCAAAGTCCTTTCAGCTATTTTTATTAGTATTATTTTTTTAATTTAATTTATTTTTTTTAATTATGATTATCATTTATTTTTTACTTTATTTACTTATTTTTTACTTTTATTAAATTTATTTTTGGCTTTGATTTATTAGTTGTTAATTGAATTATTAGTTGTATCACTTGAGATCAATTTATATTGTAAATAGCCTCCACAACGCCCTAATAATCAAAACTGTAATATTTACATTTCACTTATGTCTATCATTTCTCTGGGTTATTTTGGCACCGATAGATGTCAACTGTTCGGACCATATTGGATGTAATTTTTTAATAAATGAAATAAAAAATAAATAAACGATACAGGTCTTTCAACGATGGCTCTCAAAACTCTTCATTACCGTTCACCTCTTCTTTTATTAATGACGGTTAATTTTATATTTTCTTTGGTCATTTATGAAGGCAAGAAAAATTCTCAATGTATAACTTTTAAAAAATATTAGCAAGTAAAAAAAAAATTAAAAAGGCAAACATACAGTCCCACATTGGACTTAGTTTTAGTTTATTATTTTCAACCTTGAACATTTGTAAATGACCAAAAAAAAAAAGTTTAAGGTTATACGTTTCAAGATACATAAAATTCAAAAAACACGTCTGATATTTTATTATGTATTTACTGATAAATGAAAGTTACATCCCTGCTTTCATTCGCCTTTTATTCCCTACTATTATTTCAATTTATTCATCCATATAAGGAATAGAAATTTAAATTCTTATTTTCAACCAAAATATGTAAATAGAAACAATCATTTATTTATTTTTTTACACATACAATAGACATATTATTTAATCCTTTATGTAAATGTAATTTTATGATCCCTATTTCCGTTTAAAATTTCAAAATAAGGACATTAATATAATTTTATTTTTTTTATTAATCATCATTATTGAAATTTTTCCTCAATATATTGCTATTAAAATTCACTTTAGGGATATTTTTTTTCATAATTTGTAAACGTTGATTTTTTGTGATTTTTTTCTTGCTCTTATGCACTAAAACAAAATTTATATTTTCTCTAATCTAATTCAAAAGAGACCCGTATCTAAATGAATAAAGAACTTAATTATTCATTAAATCATCGATATTCAATGCCATCAAAGGCAACTATCACTCCTAATTGCTACATAAAAATATAAGCTATAAACATTTATCCCATGCATATTTTCATATCATTTATTCATAGTATTACAATAATTTTTAGAATCTATAAACATTTTTTATATTCAACTTTATCAGTCAAATTTTAATAGTTTACCTATTAAACAAATTAAAAAATTAAATTTTACTCACGTATTCGTTTCCTGGCATCTAAATAGGCTTGGTTAACTGCATCTACTGTGATGCAGGTTTGAGGCGCCGAATATGGGCTGCAAAATAAAAATATATAAAAATATTTATAAATATATATAACAATAATTAAAATGAAATATTTAAAAATTATTTTATACATGTTATTCAGGATAATTACTTTAGACAACTTCATAATTTTTTTTTTTAAATTAACGTTTACTGGGATTCCCAGTTGAGTAAAAAGGAGTTCAACTACAGGTACAACTTTTCCTACAAAGTAATTGGAAAGTACTCGGAACAGTAGTTTTAAGTAGTTAGGATCCACGACTACAATTATTTACAATATATAATTTACAATTTAATATACAATTTACTTTCTTTTGCCGTGCAGGTTTGAGCGCAAGTCCCAGTGCCCTTGGCTCGGAACGTTGTGGGTTCGATTCCCACCTTGGGCAGTTAAACATTCATTTTTCAGCGGTCCCTAAGAGTGAATCTTGGCACTCCCACCTTGATTAGTACGCGGCGACAACCTAGGTAGCCGCCAGGGGTTGGCAATAAAGACCACTATGCCCACTTGCCGGACTTGTTCCCCCACCAAATACCAGTACAAGTACTTTCTTGAGACAGCTTATTATTGTTTAACTAGAATAAATTACAGCAAAGTTAAGTTTCAAAACACTCTCTACTATTTCTTTAAAACTCCAAAGTTTCGACCGATTCGCCCATCCTCAAGGTTAATTGTCCTTTCAGATCGGCCAAAACGTTAGGCGTTTTGAGACAACTTGGACACAATTTATTTTATTAAAATATTATTAATAATTTTAATTCGCATTTCTTTTGTAATATATTAAGGTTCCAACAGTTAGGGATGTTGATATAATTTATATATATTGAACTATTAAAATTTTTATTTCGAAAATTGATATTTCTTTTACAGAAAAAGAAAATTAAGATTTTGATCGCCTACAAATTTATTTTTACTTTTTAGATTTTCAACATATAGAATTCCATGTATATGGTTTTTGAGATATAGAAAATGAAAACATCATCTATTTTAAGATCGCCTACTCGCCTATCTATTTTTTAAAACTTTTTATGATACCAAGATATTAGGGTCCCATGGAGACGTAGAAGCATGCTATCGATTTTAAAATCCATATAATTTCCATTTTATGAATTTAATAAAATATATAGACCCTTATATTTAAGGAAACAGAAAAGTAAAAATAAATCGATACGGGATGGAGTGCGAAATTCGTGCGGGACGTAATAACGTGGCGGGATACGAGTGAGCGCACACCAAAGCGTAATCCCGCAATATTTTCCTGCGCTTGCAGCAAATTTTTTCGATTCGCAGTCGAACTGATTTTCCTACATCCCGCTACCAGCTCCTTTTTTCGATTGTCTTTCAGGATGTCTCAACATTCTTTATTAATAACCTCAAATGTCCAGAATTTTGGCCAACCTGATACTATCGACCATACTATCGACAATTTTAAAAAGCATTAATAGTTAATTAGCAATCTTTAAATTATAATATCACGGCCTCACATCAACTTTTCAGACTAATCAGCCCAGGTCTAATATAATATACAATACTGTTGCATTTTTTTACTTGAAACAGGCAATATTAAACTTTCTATCAGGATCTGCGTTGGTTTGCAAGGAAGGCGCAAAGATCTCCGGCAAAACTTAATAGTACCAGAGCCCAAGAGATGAAAAAGGCAGCTATCTCACCCCAATTTTTATTACTTTAATGAAAACTATGTATAATTAATATTCAACATTGATGAGTCTGCCAAGTATAGGTAGGGGTAATAAAAAATAGCGCCTGTTTCGATAAAAAAAAAAGTTTCATTCGGAGCTGTATATCTTAAAAAGTAGGAATAACACAAGAAAACTTAAGAGAACGTCATTTAAAGATGAGCAAATGTGCTAAAATATGAGCCCTGAAAGAGCTGTATACGTTAAATAGTTCTCGAGATATAGCTTTTTAAAAAGCAACGTTTCAGAAAAATGTTGAATGGGACATACTGAAAGATGAGTAGTTAGTGAATTTATTTTGAAAAATTTATATCTCAAAAACCAATTGACGTACAGATGTCTATTAGCACTCAAATTAAAGGTAGTTTAATGAGCTATAAAGTAGTTTATAACGTTTATCTTCTCAGGAGTAATAGTTTACATGAAATTTGCTAAAATAAATTGATTTATAGTTGTTTTTACAAATTTTCATTAGCCAAATTTATATTCATATATGAATATCATAAAAACTACTACCCCTACGAAGATAAGTGTCATAAACTACCTTATAGAAAGTTAAATTTCCTTTATTTTGAATGTTGGCAGACATATGTGCCATGGATGTGTGACATGTGTGTATGGATCTAGAGATATATTTTTTTTAAATCCAACATTTTATACGAACAATTATAAATTAACATTTTGTGAGTTTATTTTGTCAAATATCATAAAATCTACTATTTTGTAGTAAATTTAACTAGCTTTAATTTGAGCGCTGGCAGACATTTGTACGTCCAATGGTTTCTGAAATGAAGTTTATCATATATCAAACTTATTGTCCGAACAACTATAATTCAATTTATTTTAGCAAATATCATGAAAACTACTATTCCTACGAAGATAAAGGTCATAAACTTTTTCTAGGTCAGCTACTCATTTTTTATTCCCCCTACCTATACTTGGCAGACTCATCAGTTTTGACTCGTAATTATAACTTGATTTCATTAAAGTACACAAAAATTGGGGTGAGATAACTGTTTTTTTTTCTTCCCGGCTCTTGTACTATAAGTTTTTAGCAGTTCATTCCTCATCCCGCACTCAGTATCTAATATTCCACTTCACAGTATATTATTTGTTATGAAAAACTTGTATACTGTTTTGCATCTTCAACATTCAAACATATATGTTTATTCAATTATATTTATAGTTTATTTCATAGCGCACCTATTAAATAAATTTCTACCTTTCCATTCAAGCTAGAATAGGTTGGTAACCTGTAGGAGAACCATTTAACATAACAGCTAAATTATAATTTTGACATGAGTTGATCATTTTGCACTAGCTACGTTAGACTTTTTTCGTTATGAAAAATTATGTGAGAATCCAATAAAAAAGCGGAATTATCAGGTACGCGATTTTGGCTTCTATTGATAATATGACCTGAACTTAAGATTATTTTATCATCTTACACTTAGCCCAGCGTTATAACCTAATCCAGATATAGTGAACCACTTTATAGCGAGGGTCCAAGACATCTGACTTTCTTAGACCTTTCCTTCTCGAGGAAGTTATGACACAGCGATATGCAATCTCCCGCCACTTCACATTCACTTCATTAATTCAGTAAGAACGAACGGAATTTATTATAGAATTAGCATACTAATAGGCATTTCCGGTTGTAAGTAAAAACAAACATATCTAAGTTGTAAGCACTTACAGCCTTAGCTGGACTTGCAGAGATTCTAATTTAAATGAACATTTCATAACAGCGCGCTCTTGGATGAATCTATTTCTGAGAAAGAAAATAGTGTCAGCAGTTCTTTCTGACACTTATATAATTTATACATGAATTATTTATGAAAATAAATTACTTGTATTTGAATATATTCACCGCTTGGATAAACTATCAAGATATTAAAAGTCCTTAAGACTTTTTTACTTACAACTAAATATGTATTTAGTTAATATCCTCGCTACATAATGTTTACATAATTTAATTGGAGGAATAAAATCATTACTTGCTCATTTAAATAATTGAAAATTTGGATGAACGAAAGTTGAAGGTTACAATTAAATCGGTCATCAAGAAAGGTGCACATCTGAATATCAACAATACCTGAAATATCAATGGTTAAATCCCTATCATTCCAAATTTCATCAAAGGCCTGGAATAACAGATAACCTCTATATCAGGCCAACATGTTGATCGCTAGGCCAATTTTAGTTGATCATCGCTTGCTCGCAATGTTCCAACCGAAATGGAATTCCGTGTAGCATAGAAATATTTCATATAGATCAAAAGTTATTAATTATCCATGTTCTTTTAATTTCTCTGAATGTGAGTTTTTTGCCTCTTTAAATAATTATAGTTGTTTTTTTTTACGGAGGTAGATAAGCCGTATTTCAGTACGATGTGTACTCAGCGAGCTAATGATAGATTAGTAAAAAGTATGACATATTATTCTTTCATGATTTATTTTGCTGGCCAAAAAAAAGCTGAAGTTTTGGAAGGAAAGGTTATAAAGCAAGTTACTCTAAAAATCCGCTAGGAGCTCTTATACATTTGACATGACTTTAAATAGGGCTACTCTAAATCCTATACAATCCTATAATCTAAAATTTACTCCAATTCCATTTTGTAATACTTGTTTATTTATACTTTTCATCGTACATCTTACTTTTTTTTTTCATTAATTTATTTTGTTTATTTTTATATACATTTTCACATAGTCAGACATTCAGTCAGACCTTGGTTTACGTTTATTTCATTTGTCACTTCTTAGTCGTTTGTTTCTTTTTTAGCCCTGGTGAAGCCTTGCAAAGTGGGGCGAAACGTTGGCTCATATTAAATTAATTAATTAATTACTATTTGAGTTCCACTTTGACCGCACCCGGACCATCTTCATACTATACAGTACACACGGTCATTCAACGACAGTCCAATAAAAATGGTTAGTTTTAATATTATTTTTTATTGGAAAACATAGATGTATTGCGTACGTTACACAAGACAAATATTGCTCCATTTTCACTGATAATTCATAAACTATAATTGCGTTCATAATTCATAATTAATAAACGCAATTATAATTTTTTTACAAAATTATGCACGCAAATTAAAAAAAATATTAACTCTAAATTAGTATACTTTAATTTCCAATCTAAAATACTCACATATATCAATTAATTAAAAAAGTTGCAGGTTTTTTGCCGTCAAAAGTCAAGTATAATATAGTCAATTAACTATAAAACAACTTGAAAAGTGAAGTCAGATTTATTAATAATCAACTAGCAACAAATTATTTTTAGTTGCCATTATTTGTCATGTATTTTAATATTAGTTTAATTTTAAATTTTGTTATACTACTTTCAGACTCAATTTTGATCAGAAAGTCCAAATTTCAATTTTTGGAAGATTGAGAATCTTTGAGAAGATGCCAGAATCTAATTAAAGTAATCCATTTCAGAAGGGGTTTTGATTGACGATAAAAATGAAAGATTGAAAGTACAAAATAGATTGAAATAATTTATGGAGAGGGGGGTAAGTCAAACACAATAATATAATGTTAGTTTGTTAAATGAATTTAGATAGCTGGGAAACGATATTGCTGCTACGAGGCGGGTTGATGAGAGTAAGAGTCACCATTTTGTATTTATAAGATGAAAGTAGAAGAAAATTTGCTTACTGAGGTATTTTAGAATCAATAATGTAAGTAACTAAGTTAAAATGAGTAATTTAATTTCTATCCATTTTAGTCTTAACACATTTTATTTTTCTTAAAAGTCCGACGTTTCGGCCAATCCGTCCATCCTCTGGGTCAATCTTAATACAATTTTGGAATTATATAATTTAAAAACTCTAACTCAATATAGACTATTCTTCCCAGGTCAAAACAACAATTTCTAATTAGTCAATATTCTAGATTGTTGTGATAAAGTTTTAACAAATGGTGACTGTGATAAATGAACTTTAATTTTGGTTTTAATGTGAATATTGACTAATTAGAAATTGTTGTTTTGACCTGGGAAGAATAGCCTACATGGAGTTAGAGTTTTTAAATTATATAATTCCAAAATTGTATTAAGATTGTCCCTGAGAATGGCCGGATTAGCCGAAACGTCGGACTTTTAAGAAAAATAAAATGTTTTGAGACTAAAATGAATAGAAATTAAATTGTTTATTTTAACTAAATTAACCAGTCCCAAGAAAGTGTTTAAGATTATAAATTAAGTAAGTAATTAATATAATTGTTGAGCAAAAGATTGTAATTACAATAGATAATCATTAATAATGGCCAGGTTGGCCGAATGTTGCTGATATAAAAGAAATTAATAAGATATGTTGAGGTTAAATAGATAAAGGTTTATATCATTGTTGGGTAAAAAGTAATTGCAATTTCAATTGATTTCAAACTCAATTAGAGAAGTACATTAACCTTTAAAAAATCAGTTTCATATAATCTCCTTATTCTCTAATATTTAAATAATATAGCAGATTGTACTTTGCTAAGTAGAATGTGTTTGACTGACTAAAATTCTCTGGATTCATTGCTTGTCAGTGCCGATAAAAAAAAAATCCTCGTTATGATGACTAAAACGCGGAACAAGGCAATTAAGAATGGACTGAATAAGCTAGACGTGAAAGGAAATCTTGAAAAGACGCAATTAAGAAGGTGGAGGCAGACACGACACGCTGCTGAACGTACGAGTCGGGAAGAGAGAGGTCAATGATTCATAGTGCTACTTCTGTTAGGAAAAGAAACAACATGAGATCATGGAGGCAGATACCAAGAGTATTAAAGGGGCAGGGGCAGAAAACTTAACTGTATGTCTGGTTAGGTTGGCAATCGTTCGATAGCATTGACTATAAGAGCCCAAGAGAAGAAAAAAGGCAGTTATCCCACCCCAATTTTTGATTACTTTAATGAAAACTATGTATAATTACTAATCAAAATTCATGAATCTGCCAAGTATAGGTAGGGGGAATAAAATAATGGGAGCTGTTTCAAAGTGATAAAAAAAAACTAATTTTTCATTCCGAGCTCTATATCTCAAAAAGTAGAAACAACACAAGAAAACCTAACAGAACATCATTTAAAGAAGAGCAAATTTGCTAAAATATAGCCCTAAATATAGCCCTATTTACGTTAAATAATTTACGAGATATAGATTTTTTTTTTTTAAAATGCTTTTTAGCAGCATATCATAAACATTTTGTATGGGATGTACTGAAAGATCAGTTAGTGAATTTATATTGAAAAATCTATATTTCTTAAACCATTTGACGTACAGATGTCTATTAGCACTCAAATTAAAGATAGTTTAATGAGGTATAAAGTATTTTATGATGTTTATCTTCGTAGAAGTAATAGTTTACATGAAATTGCTAAAATTAATTGATTTATAGTTGTTCGGACAAATTTTCATTTGCCAAATTTATATTCATATTTGAATATCATAGAAAACTACTACCCCTACGAAGATAAGCGTCCTTTATTTTGAGTGTTGGCAGAGATATGTACGTCTTATGAATCTAGAGATATATTTCTTCAAACATCCAACATTTTATACGAACAACTATAAATTAACATTTTGTGAGTATATTTTAAAAACAAAAACTACTGCTCCTACAAATATAAACATAATTAACTATTTTGTACTAAATTTAATTAGTTTTCATTTGAGCGAGGGCAAACATCTGTACGTCCAATGTTTTCTGGAATGAAGTTTTTCATAAGTCAAACTTATTGTCTGAACAACTATAAATCAATTTATTTTAGCAAATATCAAGAAAACTACTATTCCTACGCAGGTAAAGGCTAGGAACTTATTTATAGTCCATTAAACTAGCTTTAATTTGAATGCTAATAGACATCTGTACGTCTCATAATTCCTGAGATATAGATTTCTCAAAATAAATTAGCTAACTACTAATCTTTCAGAAGATTTTTAAGAAATTTTGCTTTTTAAAAAGCTATATCTCGAGAACTATCTACGTATATAGCTGATATATCCCTTTTAGGGATAATATTTCACCAAATTTACTCTTCTTTAAATAATGTTCTCTTAGATTTTCTAGTGTTGTTCGTAGTTTTTAAGAGCTCCGAATGAAAAATTAATTTTTTTTGAGTTTTTGAAACAGCCATCATTTTTTATTCCCCCTACCCATTAAAGTAATTAAAAATTGGGTTTAGATAACTGCCTTTGTTTTTTCTTCCCGGCTCCTGTACTATTAGGAATTTTGAAACAACAGCGTCTCTGGTTCCATTCTTGTTTGGACGGTTTGATGTTTTATTCGTGACGATTACTATAGGTAGAATTATAGTACTATATAGTATAGTATTCTGAGATACTAAGAAATGGAGTTCTGGTAATGGCCAGATGCTCCGCTCATGTAGAGTGATTGCGGCTTTAGTGCTCTTGCTCAGCCTCCACTGGCTCATTACCAGGGACGCGGTGAGAGGGCTGCGCTGATTTATTTTTCTTAGTTTGGTTATGTTCATTCTATTTAATTATTTTCTCTGTTAATATAAATGTAGAAATTTTATTTATTTACTTAAACATTTATATATTAATTATTCTATTTTATATTTGTTTACTTATTTTATTTCATTCATTATTGTTTTTTTGTGTGAAAGTGTACAATTACCACTGTTACTCATTGCCCAAGTTTTTACCTGATTATAATATTATCAATAAATAAAGGAATTAATAATTTTTAAAAAAATCACAATCATGGGTTAATTGACAAGATCCAGTTTTTTTTCTGAAATTAATGGAATCACAGTAGGATTGAAGTATGAATTTTTTTGTGATTGAAAATTATAACATCAAAAATTATTACTAATAAACGGGTTTAAAGCGGCCACTGTCGTATTATACTGCAATGACAGTGAATATTACAATGGTCATACAGTTTACACCGGCTATCGTTCCTGGAGATTCTCAATATTTTGATACTTACAGAAGTGGTTAGATTTTGAAATAGATATCTACAGACGCAAATAAGCAATAAATGTAGTAATTTCACGATACTCAATTGATAATGTTTATTATTTTCATTCCACGCTGTTTTATAAACGTCCATAAGATTGAATAGACAGCCGTGGGAACTAAAACGTCATCGAAGCTCAGCGATTAGAGAAGCAATGAACCGACGGAACTATTAACAAGAATACAATCAATATTACGCTTCGTTATCAACCATTTGGAGGAAATCGCTCTTTGGAGAATGGCGACAGTCATTGGTCAATGTTCAGTAATCTAATTGGCTGGACCACACAGTAGCTGAGGATTTATGCTAACTTGTTATTGTGATTAATGTAAGCTCGTCTTAAATATAAGTTTATTTTATTTATAATTTAAAAAAATAGTGTTACAGTCTTGGAATATAAACTTCGGGAATTTTTTTTAATATTTATTTATTGCTATTTACAACTGTACATTATAATACATTTAGTAAATCTGAGTTAAAGTTAGTGAGAAGTTAAATTGGAGTGTTACAGGTGTGTAGAGAAACTACCCATTGACATTATAGCTGGTCTCGTGGCCATCTTCTTTTCAGGCGCCTAGGAGGATTGTAAGGAATGAAATAGGATGCAAGATTAGAAACTAGGGGGTTTGAGTGGTTAGAGAGTTTATAATGGAAGGAATGATATCTGGTTCGGGCTAGATCGGTTA
>NW_027109550.1:620768-627403 GCF_000696795.3 Halyomorpha halys
TGTTACAGGTGTGTAGAGAAACTACCCATTGACATTATAGCTGGTCTCGTGGCCATCTTCTTTTCAGGCGCCTAGGAGGATTGTAAGGAATGAAAGATCGGATACATAGGGAACATTAAGGTCTTTATGTATGATTTTATTTGTGACAAAGTAAGGAGCATTGAGGATTTTACGAAAGATTTAGAATTGTAAGGATTAAATACGAGAGGAATTCGAAGGTTTAGTGGAGCCCCAAAGCTCAATTGCATATGTCCAGATTGGCCTTATTACAGTCATGTAAATCAGTCTTTTGTAATGTGTTGGAAGCTTAGACCGTTTGTCTAGTAAGTGCTGTAATCAATGAACAAATCGAATCAAGAAAACTCGAAAAAAAAAAAAACGATCCTCATATCGATAAAACCAACCATAAACAAGAACGCCATGCGAGATCGAAAGTACGATTAGGATCCTGGAAAATCTAAAAATCGATCCTCGTATCAAAAATATCTCCAAAAGTAAGAATAAACCTGTGACAAAGTAAGGAGCATTGAGGATTTTACGAAAGATTTAGAATTGTAAGGATTAAATACGAGAGGAATTCGAAGGTTTAGTGGAGCCCCAAAGCTCAATTGCATATGTCCAGATTGGCCTTATTACAGTCATGTAAATCAGTCTTTTGTAATGTGTTGGAAGCTTAGACCGTTTGTCTAGTAAGTGCTGTAATAGTCGAAATCGACGTGCAGTTTCCTGTCTTTTCAGTCTGGTGTGAGGATTCCAGGTTAATCGCTTGTCCAAATGTAGTCCAAGGTAGCGGATCTGTTCGACAGGGGTAATGGTAACATTATTAAATGAAACTGTAGGGCAGTCGGTAGGTTTACGATGAAGGGTAAAGGTGATATGATGGGATTTGTTGGAATTTATCTTAATCCTCCAATTACGACACCATTCTTCGAGGGCTGTGATATAGGATTGGAGATTTTGGGATACGATCAATAGGTTATTATTAACAGCGCGCACACATGTGTCTTCGGCATACTTGGTGAGGATAGTGTTGGGAATGGTTAGAATGTCAGCTTTATAGACAGTGTAGAGGATGGGACCAAAGATACCTTGAGGAACACCAGCGGACTGAAAATAGAAGGATGAATAGGAACCATTGTGGTTTACTTGGAAAAATCTATCAATGAGAAAGGAACGAATGATGAAAAAGTATGTAGGAGGTAGGAATTTGCGGAGTTTGTATAGCAGTCCCTGGTGCCAGACTCGATCAAAAGCCTGTTCTACATCGAAAAAGACTCCCGCGCAGTACATTACGCGCTCCAAAGAAGACAAGACTTCTATATACTTCTACCACCCGATGACATTGTTGGATAGTAGAGTGAGATGTTCGAAATCCAAACTGGTGATCAGAGATTATATGACTGGAATCCAGGATGGGGTATAGGCGTTTCAAAATGAGTTTTTCAAGGATTTTGCCCATGATCGGTAATAGACTTCAGGAAATTAAATAATTTATTAAAAATAATGATATTTATTTTACAATAGCATTTTTATTTATTTTATCCTCTTATTTAAATATAATTATTAGGTAATGTTTTATTTAATCATATTGTTGATTCCTAAAATCATAGTTTACATTATTGTATTAGCTGAAGTATGTTATGTAAACATTAGATTCAATTTTTTATATATGTCTTTCAAATACTGCGTCAATTGTTGTATCACCACTTATAGTACATTCTAATGGTGAGTTTATCATGATGAGAGATTGTTGGCCGTGGATAATTTATATGAGGAGAAGATGGTTGGGGGGGGGGGGGTGCGGTCATAATATAACACAAATAAGTTTAAATAACTTATTTGATAATGCTAACGTTTCGGCTAGAATTTCTAGCCTTCATCAGGACTAAGAACAAAGAACAAAATAACAACTGATAAATACAAAAAATAAAATATAGACAGAATGACATAAATTAAATAACTGTACAGAATGAAATTAAAATGATGAAAGAAGCGGAAAATAAAATGAATTTATAGGTAATTGAATAAGTAAGTATAAATGACATAATTAAGGAAATAAAATAAAAATTTGAAGTAATATAATGCAAAGGAATATCAATATTTTAGTTTATTAATAATTAAAAAATTTAAATTATGGAAAGAAAAAATAATAAAATTGGGAAAAAGAAAATATGTGTAACTAATGGATTATGTAACCATAATATTAGATAAAAAACCAAAATATAGATTTAAGTTACACAAAAGAAGTGAATAGAAAACGTAATAATAATATATGGTTCACCTAACTAATAATGTGGGTAAAAAAAGATAAAAATAGAGAAGGAGGGGAATGTAAAAGAAAGATAGAAAAAAAAAAGAAAGAATAAAAATAAAACGCACCTGCTCCAAACAAATCTGACAGCCTAGTAAGCTCCGCACCGGGAACGGCCAGACTCAGAATTAAAAAATACGTTAAGAAGCTGACGAGGTATTTTTCGAGGAAACGTTACAAATCGGTAAAAAATAAATAATAAAAAGTAGAAAATATTTAAAATAGGAAAGTGAGTAAGAGAGTGACGACTAATGGATTGAAAATCTTCACCTAATATTATTTGAAACAATTTTATTAAAATTAAAAATCAAGATACAATTTTGAATTATAGAGGACATATAATCATCCTAGAGGATGAAATACTAACCATTTCTCTAGCTTACAGCATGCAGCAATGATTTTTAGTTTTCGGGATATTTTAATCTAAACAGAAAACTTATCAAGCGTTGCTCCTCCCCATCCCATTCACCATTTTGTTTCATCTGTAGTGTTCCCTCCGTCACGAATTCAATTTACTCTTATATATATTTTTTTCTTGAGTTGTAGTACGTCGATAAACAAGTTTCACTTCAACCAACTTTAAATTATATTTAATTACCAATCACTGCATTTTTAGCAAGAAATTTCAATTGAGATTTTTTAGAAAATTTACTACTTTTTGTTTTCGAGGGCATTGATTATGAATTTTAACTTAGTGACTTCCAATTTTGCACAGAAATACTTTTAAATAAAATAAACTTTTATTTTTGTAATTTATTTAGTGATTTATAATTCGAAGGCGATTTTCTACTTTACTGTTGTTGTTTTTATTCAATTCTCGAATTTATAAGCCTTAACTTAGTTTAGTTTACTTATTTATTAATTTTACATATGTATATCAATACTTCCTACGTTTCGGTTGGATAGTACTTCTTCAGGGAATTTTGATGTATTTTTTTTCTGTCATTTTTAAATTGGTGTCTATTTGAAATTTGCAATAAATTAATATTATCTCACTGCTCTGTTTTGAATAAAACCAAAGCAAAGTACCTAAATTTACAGTATATATTGATTAGTGACGGATATTTAATATAAAATGGCAGAAAAAACAAAAGACAACATTGAAGGCTCTGAAGATAAAAAATACATTATCCATAAAGCATATAATTGAAGAATGCTCATCATTTCGTCAAGCCTTCGAAAATAATAAAATTCCTCTTACAAGAGAGTTGACCCTTAAAGACTCAGCAGAATCCATAGACAAAATGATAAAATTTCTGAAAGAAACTCAACTTTATACTAAAATATAATCCACCAATATCGAACAGTGTAAAAAAGAAATAGTCTACATTCAACTATCAAATGTCAAAGACAAGAAGATAAATAAAGTAAAAAGGGCGTAATAACCTAGATGTTGATCGCCCTGAATAAAAATCTAATTTAAAAAATCTGTCCAAAACATTGGAGGCATTGACAAGTAAATTAATAAATAAAGAAACCAATGTAAAATTGGTTGGTTTTTCTTTAATGTTTATTTTGTTCAGTCCCTTCTTTTTACATAGAGTGTTAGCAATATCATGAGACAGGATAAAGTCATGCCTAATTGAGACAATGAAGAGGTCTGAGCAGAAAAACCTGAGATCATTGATTTGAAATTTGTAATAATAATCTCAAAAACATAATTGAGAAATTTTTAGAACTAAAGGTTTATCTTCTTTTTGATGTATGGATTCCATAAATGCGTCCCACGCTCAATTGAACAAAAAAAAGACAGATAAAGAAATACATCATTAGAATGTAAGTATATTTGAAGAAAACATGTTTTTCAAATTATTAAAAAAAAAAAAGGATTAAAAACTGTTGTATGTATATATTATAATTTTAGATCAGCATAGTGAAAACCTAAATGAATACGATTTCAGAACTGCCACCAAAATCCCTCATTTGTCTCAACGCCATTTAAATAAAAGGGGTTGGTTGTAAACAATGCTCAGTTAAAAAAAAAAAAAATAAATAAAGATTTTTTTCTTTTCCTAAACAATAAGTTGATGTTGGAAATTCTATAGTTATCTTACTGTTGGAGAAACAAAAGTAAAGACATAGAAGGCCCCGAAGATGGACAGTTCACCTAGAACGTTGGAAATAAAGTAATATAAAATTATTAAATAAAGAAACTAAAGGCAGAAGGCTAATAAATTCTAAAATTAAAAAAAGTACAAAATAACCTTCGAAATATAAACCACTAAATAAATAACAAAAAATAATAATTTTCTGTTAACTTTTTTATTCTTCTGAGGAAAATTATAAGTCTCAAAGTTAAAATTCTTAATCAGCAGTAAAAACCAAGAAAAATGAACATTTTTTTTTTCCTCTTCTAGTATCTATCGTTGCAGCATGCAGTTATATTTAATCATCTATCTTTATCTTCCGTTCACAAAATTAAACCTTTAGTGAGGTTCAATGTCTGTGTGGAATCAAAGTTGTGATATTACTTGTACGACAGATATCAGTCACGTAGAAATGAAACCTTGATAATCTTCTATGGAGTAGTGACAACCTGATAAACTCAGCATTGAACTAGACAGAGGAGCGTATAGAATCTCAACGCTGACCGTCGCATTGAAAGAAAATCGATTCGGTTCGACGTAGACAGTAGTAAAGATAATGCTCACTAAATATTTTTCCAAAGGATATTAAGACTGTAGGAGTGATTAGCGATTGGCCCCGCCTGCGAGCTCATTGACCAATAGCAGTGACGAATTATATCTCCGGTTGCTCCCTATTGGCTAATGTTTCCGCAAGTAGGAGGGGCGTAGTTGTCATTATTCTTAGTTTGGAAGATCTATCGCTTCAATGGTTCTATTTAGGGGTGCAATAGTAAATTAATCCGTATTTCGACAGTAATTCATATTGAGACATGCAAATCACAGAGTCCTATATCTAACAAAATTACACGAATGGCTTAAACTCAGAAAAACTAGACTAAATAACATCATGCATGCCTTCACCTTTTGACATGAAACGTATCCTCCAGTCTTTCTTGACGATAGATTTAACAGAAGACACTATACGGCCAACAAGTCAATCGTGAGGCCAATATTTGTTGCTCGCACAAGTTGCCCCCCCCCCCCCGTCCTATATTAATTGAAATTATATAAAAATTCATACATTTTACTTTGTATGTGATTCTTCAAGATTCGTGTTTTTTTATTGTCAGTACATTTCTTCCTGTTCTTGATTGAATTTTCGGTTTCTGTTTCGAACATTCAAACTCCTCAACCTTTTTTTCTTGAAAATATAAAATAATTTTAAGCCATTTAATTCCTTATAGACTCAAAGAAACCTATTTTGTTAATTTCTTTTCCTCCTCAAAGCAATGCTTTCTATATATTTTTTTCGGTGCATGAAAAGCCTTCCTCTTTAGTTTTACCACTTTTTCAATTCAGTTGTTTGAAAGCTTTTGTGTAAACAGTTGCCTCTGTTTTATAAGGTGTATTCATGATCTTTAGTTTACATGTTAAATCGTGTTAAATGGAAAAACTCATGTTAAATGGAGAAATATTTCATTATTTTACCATGTTAAAACGATATAATATATTATAGGGGTATTCATGATGTTGTGTTAAATGTTAAATGTTTTACCATGTTAAATGTTATAACTATAAGATTGTGAGCAGCCCTATTTGAAGTCATGTTAAACGTTAAATGCACAAGAGCCCCTAGCGGATTTTCTCAGCAACTTGTGGTATAAGCCTTTATGTTTATAACCTTCCTTCCAGACCCTCATTAATTTTTATTTCAAGCTCTAAATATCATCCGTTGTTGGAACATGTTTTTAAAAATTAGTACTATCTCAGATTGATGACATATGACAGCGGTTTGCAGTTTGATACATTTCATTAATGACCGGATAATCTGGTATGTATTAGCATCTAAACAGAAAACTGACTAATTGCATTAGCTCTGAATGGCTGGTCGTAACCATTAAGTTTGATTAAAAAAGTCTGGATATTTCCACTAGAAACTCTTCAATCTCTTGCACAGTTGACCCCAATAGTTCTCTATATATTACTGTTTTCAAGCGTAGTGTTCAGTGAAATAATAGTGATAAAAAATAATAATCTGTAGTGAACCCAGAAGTTCGAAGTATACGGGTCAAAGATTTTATATGAGAAGAGATGTCATTCTATAGGGGTATTCATGATGTTGTGTTAAATGTTAAATGTTTTACCATATTTTTTTTTTTTTTGATAGATAGATTTATTTATTGATAGATATTACAATCTGCCACACAGTTGTGGGCAATAGGTAATATTGATAAATGATCTCATACATACTAAAATAA